>NW_003853074.1:7547-9930 GCF_000181295.1 Otolemur garnettii
ACTTCTTTATGATAATGATTGTGAATACTTAAAAAAAAAACACCACCGAGATTAAAGAATCATCTTCTCTATTAACTTGTGTGATAAAGATGAAATCCATAATTGATATATGGTCTGTGAAATCCATCACTTGCCCCTAGGAAAGGGGGACACAATAATAAAACTGTTTCTCTAATGTTCAGAAATAAGAGGGAGGAGTCTATATATTTCTTCATGGAAAGTTCTACTATCCTATAGAATTTTCATCGACTCTAAAGCAGTGGTTCTCAAACTGTGGGTCATGACCTCAGAAAACACATCCCGCATATCAGATATTATATTACAATTCATAAAAGTAGCAAAATTATAGTTACGAAGTAGCAAAGAAAATAATTTTATAGTTGGAGGTCACCACAACATGAGGAACTGTATTAAAGGGTTGTGGCATCAAGAAGGTTGAGAACCATTTCTCTAAAGCAATAGCCTTTTTAAGGGAACTTGGAAATAATCTTACTAATTTGGAATTCCTCTTCAACAAGCTCAACTTTGCACTGCATTAATACTCATATTTATGCAGTGAAACAGCCTCTGCATTTTCCTGACGTGTGAGGGACAAGCTTACATTTTACTTTCTATGAAGTGAGGCTTTCCAGCAGAAAATCCAATGTTTCAATTTATATTTCTAAAAACCAAAATAAACCCATCTTACATAAATGAGCAGTGTCATTGGCTATAATTTGCATCTCAATGTAAATGTCATTTCCCTGCTTACTGTTGAAGCTTTAAATTCAGTCTTTGAAAAAAGCACTATCTATTTCTGTTATTATAAGCTACATTCCTGACAGCTCACACATTAATGACACCAGATTGCTTGCTTTAGTGCTTTCCTTTTGGAGCTTATTTTGTCATCATTTACCCCTTCTTTGCCTGTTATTGAACAGAATACATTCTAATAAGATTTGGGAAAGTTTTAAGTTTCCAGACCCAGAAGAGAACGTCCTTTTTCTGGTTTCACTGACAATTGTTCTGCAAATTCTTTAGGAAGTGAAGCCTACACATTGTGATGAGATTCTGTCAAGGTAGGAAGGTAGAGAGATTACTCCTTCCCAAATATCGTATGTATGCTTGATGCATTTAAGAGTGATGTTCAAATGTCATAAGGTATTGAATCAAAGCAAAGGGACAAATGATTTTTGCATTACATCGGGGTATGTAAAAATAAACCTAAATTGTGTTTTTGAATTTTAAAAAGATACAGGAGAATACCTTATTAATTTGAATGCAGTCAACCTATAATAAGCAAGTTGTATTATCTCATTCAGTGACTTTTGCTAGATTATACAGCTTGAAATAGATAATGGACAAAATACAGAATTCAGAGAGCTGAAAGCTGATTTTCCAAAAGAGATGCATTTCTGTGAAAGGATTTTAACAATATGGTGGTGAGGGTACTGTCTGTGGACCATTGCAAAAGGCAGGAGATGATATTTGGTAACAACATGTTTGGGAAGGAAAAAGAGAGATAAAAGCAAAATACTATGTCATTTCTAGTTCTGGGAGATAAGACAGTTGCCTAGTTTAGAAACAATGAGAATAGGAATGTTACAGGAATGTTTTGAGAGAAAAAATGATAACTGTAAAACCTATACCTCCCTATCTTTGGGATGAGATAATATTTATGAAAGCTCTTTTAGTTATTTGGAAGAAAGCAAGCAGATGGATCCAGATTGCTGTATACTACTATTATTTGGACAAAAAGCTACATTTTTCTCTGAAACTTAAATTATTGTGACATATAAAAGAAAATAATGCTGAGTCTTCTAGTGAAGTATTCTTTTCTCATTAACTATGGCCTAATAGGCTCTTGCCTATTGAAAACATGTCAGATGGCACAGTCAGAGCCACAGGACACAAAAGGCTTTAACTATGACTCGTCTGGAAGCCTCAGCTCCAAATATATCAAAAAAAGAGAAAAAAATGCTCAAGGTTTAAATGGATAAAAATAAATCAATACAAAGTTTAATACATCATTAGATTATCAGACTCATAATCAATGCTGATCAAAATTTGAAGACATAGATAAAAATTCAGAAAGTGTTTTTCACTCTTTATGATTTCAGTTCACATTGGGAAAAACAGTGCATTCTTGTTAGCAATTCTATTTAGGTTCTTCCTAATTCCTTGGCAACATTTTCTCCTAGACTGGTCTGTTCACTTGTTCCATGCCAATGTACCACCTATCTGAGGGTGACCCTGTGAACTATTACACAGTAGTGCATTAGAGAAGGAAGCAGAACAGTTAGAAGGGAGGCAAAGTATGCCTTTACTCATATTTTTCTTTGTCAACAAAATCACATGAGAATCATGAACCAGAATGTGCCACGCAGCTTCTAAAGAGTGAGAC
>NW_003853074.1:10425-11788 GCF_000181295.1 Otolemur garnettii
AACCCCCAGCTATAAATCATCTTGCTCAGAGGTCATCTGGTTCTTAGCATCCTCTACATTTCCCCCTTCTAGTGTATTAAAGACATTTCTGGATGGGCAAGGGAGAAAATTTGTTATTTCAGCCATTCTCCTCACCAAGGAGCTTTCCTTCCTGCTAAGTAAAAGAAACAAAAGGGCATGTAAGTATAACCAACAGAACTAATCCGGGTATAAGGGAAATCATTTTAGCCAAACTAGGCATAGGGGAGAACATGTCCCCTTTGTGCTAATCACCCAACTATATGCTACAGGCTGACCCACAGGGCTCATGACGCTTCCATTGGAAGTATTAACCATCACCTGAAGTTATGTTAGGTAGGGAAGGGTCTGTACCAAACTCAGACCCTTTCCAAAGAGCAGTATACTTTTAAGTAAAAATCAGCTGAAACAGATATAAATTCAACAAGTGAAATTCTCGCACTTTGACCGATACCAGAATAACCATTACCTTAAAGCCTGCTGTTTGAGGTCTTTGTTGACATAACCTTCCAAAGTTTAGAAAATGCATCCTAAGCTTGCCTGGGACTTGATATATAGTCCCAAATAATGAAATACTATATCAATCTTCCCACTCTGCACAGAAGTTCCAACGTCTGGTTCTTGGCGTCCTCTACAACAAAGCCTTAAATTAGCACCAAGACCTCATCTTACTGGGAGGTCACAGCCCAGATTAGGGGATGTTCTTCTGTCCTCCATAGAAATGGTAGAAATGGCATTGTTTTCACTGATACAGATCCATTGATCTTTCTCCTCCATTAGATTGTGATGTCCTTAAGGGAAAGAAATGTGCCTTTACATCTTTTATTCCTAACAGAGTGCCTGCTATAAAATAAGGCATTGAATAAATGTTTGATAAATAAATGAAATATTGTTTGCACCTCATGTCAAGGGCAATAGAAAAATGAGTCATATATGGTACAAGAAAATCAAAGAAAGGATGGACTTGCTGCTGGCAGTGAATGACAGAGAATACCTATCTTTGACAATTTGTACCCTATGGTTTTTGTCAATAAAAACAATATTAGAACAAAAGAGGTTATACTAAAGTTATGTAAGAGATGTTAGATACTTGAAAATAAAAAATGGGAAAATAGAGTTGACCTGCTTTGAGTAAGTTTAAGTTTATTGATTATATGCCAGTTAAGGAAATAATTTATTCCATGCATAGACTTACTGGTAAATTTTTTAATGTTATAATGGGCTTTCTTGAGAGATAGTGAGTTTTTCACCCATGGAGAATTTTAAGCAAGGGCTAGATTCTGGACTTGAGAGAGACACAATACAGGGGACGAAATATCCAGGGGTGGTTAGACTAGTTGGTCTG
>NW_003853074.1:11883-13230 GCF_000181295.1 Otolemur garnettii
AATCCTTTATTTATTTATTTTTGTTAAGTCATTTGTACATAGATCATAAATACATTTATGCCATTATGGGATTCAATGTGTTGATTATTTGTACAAATTGGAGTGCTTACATCCTACTAATCAACATAGCCATCATCTCATTTACCCAATTACAGCATGAAGTCATTTGTTTTCTACACCTGATAGATCCAACTTGTACTTGCAATATGCTCCACAGGTGTGGTCCCCCTACTAACCCTCCCTCTATCGACCCACCCCCCCTTCCCTCTCCCTCTCCTTAAAAAAACAAATCCAATGTATTCAGTACTACTGTGAAACCAATTTACAATCACTCTCACTTGCATATGAAAAATGGCTTAATCCTTTAAAGGTCTCCTTCTAAGAAATTCATTCTCTCCTGCTGTTAATCTCCTATAGGATGTAAAATGATATTTGTAGAATATGAATGTGAATTGTCATTATTACTTTATTAGGAATTGTGCTTTAGTAAAAGTAGCATACACATCTGAGTCAAATCTGATCTAAATTAGTATTTATGGGTGTAGAGTTTGTTTCATATATTGTTTGATTTCTGTCTTGGGTTATGCTCGTCCCACAATGAGGCAGTTTTATGTAAGCTACATAAATTTCTAAATTTCAGTTTAGTCTCTATAAAGTAAAAATAACACTTTCCCCATAGGATTGCTATGAAATAATGCATGACATGGTGGCTAGCAAAGATCATGGTACATGATAATTGCCTCAATAAATGTTGAGGTCTAATTGCCAAGTATTCAATTTTTCTGACCTTCAAATTTTTCAACTGTGAAATGGAGTAAGGCAGAATCATTTTAAAGAATTGTAGTTAATATTTAATGAGATACAAAAAGTGTGTGACACAGTGTCTGACTCACAGTTGTAGTTGAACAAATGCTAGTTAGTATTATTTGCCCTCTGAAGATCAGTTTCTGGCCTTAGCTTGTATTATTTGTGTTTCCTTTTTGTCTGCTTAACCACATATCTAAATGCCAAACCAAGTATTGCTTGGTTTAAAACAGTGATTCTTAATGTTTTTTTTTTTGTGGGGGAGGGGGTGTTTAACCTCTGTGAGAAGCTGCTGAAAGCTACAGCTTCTCTCTTAAGAAATACATAAATACATATGCATATATCCAGAAATTTTGCACCCAGTTTCAGCTAGTTTAGGGATTTCTGAGATCAATTGATGGCCCTGTGGAGCCCAAGTTAAACACCTTGGTCTATTGCATGTTCTTGTTACATGTGAAGACACACAAATAATCAAAAATAGGACCATTCGTTGCACATTACATTCTGACTGTATGCACACTACCCCGTATTCACTTGTGTTAG
>NW_003853075.1:0-1557 GCF_000181295.1 Otolemur garnettii
CCTTTTCCCCAGAGGGTGCCTGCTTTCTCTTCATTGGCCCCCGGGTCTGTAATTGACATCTCCATTTAACCCCGGGATGCCAACTTTCTCTTCATTTTCCCCTGGGGTTTCGAACCGAAGTCCCTATTTCACATGGGGGTGCCTGCTTTCTGTTCATTGGCCCCCGGGGTTTGTAACTTCAGTCCCCCTTTCCCCAGAGGGTGCCTGATTTCTCTTCATTGGCACCCGTGATTTCTAATTGAAGTCTCCATTTAACCCGGGCTTCCAACTTTCTCTTCATTGGCCCCCGAGGTTTCTAATTCAATTCCCCATTTCACACGGGTGTGCCGGATTTTTCTTCATTGGGCCCTGGTGTTTTGAAACTGAAGTCCCCATTTCATCCTAGTGTTACTGCTTTCTCATCATTGGCCCCAGGGTTTCACATGCAGTCCCCATTGCACCCAAATGTGCCTGCTTTCTCTTCCTTGGCCCCTGTGGTTTCCAATACAAGTCCCCATTTCCCCCTGGGAGTGTCTACTTTCTCTTCCTTGGCCCCGGGGTTCGAATTGATGCCCCCATTTCACCCAGGAGAGCCTGCTTTCTGTTCATTGGCCCCCGGTGTTTGTAACTTCAGTCCCCTTTTCCCCAGAGGGTGCCTGATTTCTCTTCATTGGCACCCGGGATTTCTAATTGAATTCTCCATTTAACCCGGGCTTCCAACTTTCTCTACATTGGCCCCCGAGGTTTCTAATTCAATTCCCCATTTCACACGGAGGTGCTGGCTTTCCTTTCATTGGACCACCGGGTTTCGAACTAAAGTCCCTATTGCACCCTGGTGTGCCTGCTTCCTCTTCATTGGCCCCTGGGGATTTGAACTCAAGTTCACCTTTTACCCGTGGGTGCCTTCTTTCTCTTCATTGGCCCCCGGGGTTTCCAATGGAAGTCCCCCTTCCCCCTCGAGATGTCTGCTTTCTCTTCCTTGGGTTCTGCGTTTTCGAACTGAAGTCCCGATTTTACCCAGGGGAGCCTGCTTTCTGTACAATGGACCCCACGGTTTGTAACTTAAGTCCCCTTTTCTCCACAGGGTGCCTGCTTTCTCTTCCTTGGCCCCTGGGTTCTGTAATTGACGTCTCAATTTGACCCTGGGATGCCAACTTTCTCTCCTAGTTGTCCTCAGGTGGGTCTGCCTGTTCTTAACTATCCATAGGTGTTGCTAATTGTATTCCTAATTGCCCTCAGGAGGGCCTTCTATCCCTTAATTTTCCATAGGTCTCTCTAATTTAATTCTAAATTTCCCTGAGGTCGGATTCTTTTCCCTTAATTGGTCACAGGTGTTTCCAATTGAATTCGTATTTGCCCTCAGTTTGCCTGCTTTTTCCTTATTGGCCACAGGTGTGTGTAATTGAACTCCTAATTGCCCTCAGGTAGGCCTGCTTCCCCTTAAATGGCCACAGGTGTTGCTAATTGCCCTTAGGTGTGCCTGGTTTCCTTTAATTGGCCACAAGTATTTCTAATTAAATTCCTACTTGTACTCAGGTTGCCTGCTTTTTCTTAATAGGCCACTGGTGTGTCTAATTG
>NW_003853075.1:2265-3589 GCF_000181295.1 Otolemur garnettii
CTTAATTGGCCACAGGTGTTTCTAATTGAATTCCTAATTGCCCTCAGGTTGCCTGCCTTTCCTTAATTGGCCACAGCTGTTTCTAATTGAATTCCTAATTGCCCTCAGGTGGGCCTGCTTTGCCTTAATTGGCCACTGGTGTTGCTAATTGCCCTCTGGTGTGCCTGGTTTCCTTTAATTGGCCACAGGTATTTCTAATTAAATTCCTAATTGTCCTCAGTTAGCCTGTGTTTTCTTAATTGGCCACAGGTATATCTAAATGTATTCTTAATTGCCCTCAAGTGGGCCTGCTTTTTCTTAATTGGCCACAGGTGTATCTAAATGTATTCTTAATTGCCCTCAAGTGGGCCTGATTTCTCTTAATTGGCCACAGGTATATCTCATTGAATTCCTAATTGCCCTCAGGTGGGCCTGCTTTGCCTTAATTGGCCAACAGGTGTTGCTAATTTTCCTGAGGTGTGCCTGGTTTCCTTTAATTGGCCAGAGGTATTTCTCATTAAATTCCTAATTATCCTCAGGTTGCCTGCTTTTTCTTAATTGTCCAAAGGTATTTCTAATTGAATTCTTAATTGCCCTCAGGTGGGCCTGATTTCTCTCAATTGGCCACAGGTGTTCCTAATTGAATTCCTAATTGCCCTCAGGTTGCCTACTTTTTCGTATTTGGCCACAGGTGTTTCTAATGGAATTCCTAATTGCCCTCAGGAGGGCCTTTTATCCCTTAATTGGCCGCAGGCGTTTCTAATTGAATTTTTAATTACCCTTGGGGGGCCCTGCTTGTCCTTAATTAGCCACAGATGTGTCTGATTTAATTCCTAATTGCCCTCAGGTGCGCCTGCTTTGCCTTAATTGCAAACAGGTGTTGCTAATTGCACTCTGGTGTGCCTGATTTCCTTTAATTAGCCACAGGTATTTCTCATTAAATTCCTAATTGTCCTCAGGTTGCCTGCTTTTTCTTAATTGGCCACAGGTGTTTTTAATTGTATTTTTAATTGCCCTCAGGTGGGCCTGATTTCTCTTAATTGGCCACATGTGTTTCTAATTGAGTTCCTATTTGTCCTCAGGTTGCCTGCTTTTTCTTAATTGGCCATAGGTTTTTCAAATTGAATTCCTAATTTCCCTCAGGAGGGCCTTCTATCCCTTAATTGGCCCCAGATGTTTCTAATTGAATTCCTAATTGCCCTTGGGGGGCCCTGCTTTTCCTTAATTAGCCACAGGTGTGTCAAAGTGAATTCCTAATTGCCCTCAGTTGGGCCTGCTTTGCCTTAATTGGCCACAGGTATTTCTAAATATATTCCTCATTGTCCTCAGGTTGCCTGCTTTTTCT
>NW_003853075.1:3609-4667 GCF_000181295.1 Otolemur garnettii
AATTGCCCTCAGTTTGCCTGCTTTTTCTTAATTGGCCCCAGGTGTGTCTAATTGAATTCCTAATTGCCCTCAGGAGGGCCTTCTATCCCTTAATTGGCCCCAGGTATTTCTAATTTAATTCCTAATTGCCCTTGGGGGGCCCTGCTTTTCCTTAATTAGCCTCTGGTGTGTCGAATTGAATTCCTTATTGCCCTCAGGTGGGCCTGCTTTTTCTTAATTGGCAACAGGGGTACCTAAGTGAATTCCTAATTTCCCTCAGTTGGACCTGCTTTCCCTTAATTGGCAACAGGTGTATCTAATTGAATTCCTAATTGCCCTCAGTTGGACCTTCTTTGCCTTAATTGGCCACAGGTGTTGCTAATTGCCCTGAGGGGTGCCTGGTTTCCTTTAATTGGCCACAAGTATTTGTAATTAAATTCCTAATTGTCCTCAGTTTGCCTGGTTTTTCTTAATTGGCCACAGGTGTTTCTAATTGAATTCTTAATTGCCCTCAGGTGGGCCTGATTTCTCTTAATTGGCCACATGTGTTTCTAATTGAATTCCCAATTGTCCTCAGGTTGCCTACTTTTTCTTAATTGGCCACGGGTGCTTATAATTGAACTCTTAATTGCCCTCGGTTTGGCCTGATTTCTCTTAATTGGCCACAGGTGTTTCTCATTGAATTCCTAATTGCCCTCAGGTTGCATGCTTCTTCTTATTTGGCAACAAGTGTACCTAATTGAATTCCTAATTGCCCTCAGGTGGGCCTGCTTTGACTTAATTGGCCACAGGTGTTCCTAATTGCCCTGAGGTGTGCCTGGTTTCCTTTAATTGGCCACAGGTATTTCTCATTAAATTCCTAATTGTCCTCAGGTTGCCTACTTTTCCTTAACTGGCCACAGGTGTTTCTAATTGAATTCCTAGTTGCACTCAGGTTGCCTGCGTTTTCTTAATTGGCCACTTGTGTGTCTAATTGAATTCCTAATTGCCCTCAGGAGGGCCTTCTATCCCTTAATTGGCCCCAGGTGTTTCTAATTGAATTCCTAATTGCCCTTGGGGGGCCCTGATTATCCTTAATT
>NW_003853075.1:5363-6393 GCF_000181295.1 Otolemur garnettii
TCTTAATTGGCCACAGGTGTTTCTAATTGAATTCCTAATTGCCCTCAGGTTGCCTGCTTTTTCTTAATTGGCCACAGGTGTGGCTAATTGAATTCCTAATTGCCTTCAGGAAGGCCTTCTATACCTTATTTCGCCCTAGGAGTTTCTAATTGAATTCCTAATTGCCCTTGGGGGACCCTGCTTGTCCTTAATTAGCCAAGGTGTGTCTAATTGAATTCCTAATTGCCCTCAGGTGGGCCTGCTTTGCCTTAATTGGCCACAGGTGTTGCTAATTGCCCTCTGGTGTGCCTGGTTTCCCTTAATTGGCCACAGGCATTTCTAATTGAACTCTTAATTGCCCTCAGGTGGGCCTGATTTCCCTTAATGGGCCACAGGTGTTTCTAATTGAATTCTTAATTGCCCTCAGGTGGGTCTGATTTCTCTTAATTGGCCACAGGTGTTATTAATTAAATTCCTAATTGCTCTCAGGTTTTCTGCTTTTTCTTATTTTCCCACAGGTGTGTCTAATTGAATTCCTAATAGCCCTCAGGTGGGCCTGCTTTCCTGGAATTGGCCAGAGTTCTTCTACAAGAATTCTTAATTGCCCTCATGTGGTCCTGATTTCTCTTAATTGGCCACAGGTACTTCTCATTAAATTCCTAATTGTCCTCAGGTTGCCTGCTTTTTCTGAATTAGCCACAGGTGTTTCTAATTGAATTCTTAATTGCCCCTAGGTGGGCCTGATTTCTCTTAATTGGCCACAGGTGTTTCTAATTGAATTCCTAATTGCCCTCAGGTTGCCTGCTTTTTCTTAATTGGCCATAGGTGTGTCGAATTGAATTCCTAATTGCCCTCAGGAGGGCTTCTATCCCTTAATTGGCCCCTGGTGTTTCTAATTGAATTTCTATTTGCCCTTGGCGGGCCCTTCTTTTCCTTAATTAGCCACAAGTGTGTCGAATTGAATTCCTAATTGCCCTCAGGTGGGCCTGCTTTCCCTTAATTGGCCACAGGTGTGTCTAATTGAATTCCTAATTGCCCTCTGGTTTGCCTG
>NW_003853075.1:6413-8290 GCF_000181295.1 Otolemur garnettii
TGTTGCTAATTGCCCTGAGGTGTGCCTGGTTTCCTTTATTTAGACACAGGTATTTCTAATTATATTCCTCATTGTCCTCAAGTTCCCTGCTTTTTCTTAATTGGCCACAGGTGATTCTAATTGAATTCTTAATTGCCCTCAGATGTGCCTGATTTCTCTTAATTGGCCACAGGTGTTGCTAATTGCCCTGAGGTGTGCCTGGTTTCCTTTAATTGGCCACAGGTATTTCTAACTATATTCCTCGTTGTCCTCAGGTTGCCTGCTTTTTCTTAATTGGCAACAGGTGTACCTAATTGAATTCCTAATTACCCTCAGGAGGGCCTGCTTTTCCTTAATTGGCCACAGGTGTTTCTAATTGAATTCCTAATTGCCCTCAGGTTGCCTGTGTTTTCTTAATTGGCCACAGGTGTGTCTAATTGAATTCCTAATTGCCCACAGGAGGGCCTTCTATCCCTTAATTGGCCCCAGGTGTTTCTAATGGAATTCTTAATTGCCCTTGGTGGGCCCTGCTTTTCCTTAATTAGCCACAAGTGTGTCTAATTGAATTCCTAATTGACCTCAGGTGGACCTGCTTTGGCTTAATTGCACACAGGTGTTCCTAATTGCCCTCTGTTGTGCCTTGTTTCCTTTAACTGGCCACAGGTATATCTAATTAAACACCTAATTGTGCTCAGGTGGCCTGCTTTTTCTTAATTGGCCACAGGTGTTTTTAATTAAATTCCTAATTACCCTCAGGTTGCCTGCTTTTTCTTAATTGGCTTAGGTGTGTCTAATTGAATTCCTAATTGCCCTCAGGTGGGCCTCATTTCTCTTAATTGGCCACAGGTGTTGCTAATTGCCCTGAGGTGTGCCTGGTTTCCTATAATTGGCCACAGGTATTTCTCATTGAATTCCTAATTGTGCTCAGGTTGCCTGCTTTTTCTTAATTGGCCACAGGTGTTTCTAATTGAATTACTAATTGTCCTCAGCTGGGCCTGATTTCTCTTAATTGGCCACAGGTGTTTCTAATTGAATTCCTAACTGCGCTCAGGTTGCCTGCTTTTTCTTTATTGGCCACAGGTGTGTCTAATTGAATTCCTAATTGCCTGCAAGAGGGCCTTCTATCGCTTAATTGGCCCCAGGTGTTTCTAATTGAATTCTTAATTGACCTTGGGGGGCCCTGCTTATCCTTAATTAACCACAGGTGTGTCTGAAATCGTAATTGCCCTCAGGTGGGCCTGCTTTGCCTTAATTTGCCACAGGTGTTGCTAATTGCCCTCTGGTGTACCTGGTTTCCTTTAATTGGCCACAGGTCTTTCTAATTGAATTCTTAATTGCTCTCAGGTGGGCCTGATTTCTCTTAATTGGCCACAGGTATTTCTAATTGAATTCCTAATTGCCCTCAGTTGGGCCTGATTTCCCTTAATTGGCCAAAGTTCTTCTACTTGAATTCTTAATTCCCCTCAGGTGGTCCTGATTTCTTTTAATTGGCCATAGGTCTTTCTAATTGAATTCATAATTGCGCTCAGGTGGGCCTCCTTTCCCTTAATTGGCCTCAGGTGTTTTAATTGAATTCCTAATTGCCCTCAGGTGAGCCTTCTATCCCTTAATTGGCCACAGGTGTTTCCAATTGTATTCCTAAGTGCCCTTGGGGGACCCTGCTTTTCTTTAATTAGTCACAGGTGTGTCTAATTGAATTCCTAATTTCCCTCAGTTGGGCCTGCTTTTTCTTAATTGGTAACAGGTATACCTAATTGAATTCCTAGTTGCCCTCAGGTGGGCCTGCTTTGCCTTAATTGGCCACAGGTGTTGCTAATTGCCCTAAGGTGTGCCTGGTTTCCTTTAATTGGCCACAGGTATTTCTCATTAAATTCCTAATTGTCCTCAGGTTGCCTGCT
>NW_003853075.1:8310-9381 GCF_000181295.1 Otolemur garnettii
GCCACAGGTATTTCTAATTGAATACTTCATTGACCTCAGGTGGGCCTGCTTTGCCTTATTTGGCCATAAGTGTTGCTAATTGCCCTGAGGTGTGCCTGGTTTCCTTTAATTGGCCACAGGTATTTGTCATTAAATCCCTAATTGTCCTCAGGTTTCCTGCTTTTCCTTAATTGGCCACAGGTGTTTCTATTTGAATTCCTAATTGCCCTCAGGTAGGCCTTCTATCCCTTAATTGGCCCCAGGTGTTTCTTATTGAATTCCTAATTGCCCTTGGGGGGCCCTGCATTTCCTCATTTAGCCACAGGTGTGTCTAATTGAATTCCTAATTGCCCTCAGTTTGGCCTGCTTTACCTTAATTGGCCCCAGGTGTTGCTAATTGCCCTGAGGTGTGCCTGGTTTCCTTTAATTGGCCACAGGTATTTCTCATTAAATTCCAAATTGCCCTCAGGTGGGCCTTCTATCCCTTAATTGGCCACAGGTGTGTCTAATTGAATTCCTAATTGCCCTCAGTTTGCCTGATTTATCTTAATTGGCCACAGGTGTGAGCAATTGACCTCTTAATGGCGCTCCGGTAGGCCTGCTTCCCCTTATATGGCCACAGGTGTGGCTAATTGCCCTGAGGTGTGCCTGGTTTCCTCTAATTGGCCACAGGTATTTCTAATTAATTTCGTAATTGTCCTCAGTTTGCCTACTTTTTCTTAATTGGCCACAGGTTTTTCTAATTGAATTCTTAATTGCCCTGAGGTGGGCCTGATTTCTCTTAATTGGCGACAGGTTTTTTTAATTGAATTCCTAATTGCCCTCAGTTTGCCTGCTTTTTCTTAATCGGCCACAGGTGTGTCTAACTGAATTCCTAATTGCCCTCTGCTTTTCCTGCTTTGCCTTAATTCCCCACATGTGTCTAATTTTCCTGAGGTAGCATGGTTTCCTTTAATTTGCCACAGGTATTTCTAATTATATTCCTCATTGTCCTCAGGTTGCCTGTTCTTCTAAATTGGCCACAGGTGTTTCTAATTGAATTCTTAATTACCCTCAGGTGGGAATGATTTCTCTTAATTGGCCACAGGTGTT
>NW_003853075.1:9401-14868 GCF_000181295.1 Otolemur garnettii
GGGCCTTCTATCCCTTAATTGGCCACAGGTGTGTCTAATTGAATTCCTAATTGCCCTCAGTTTGCCTGCTTTTTCTTAATTGGCCACAGGTGTGAGCACTTGACCTCTTATTGGCGCTCTGGTAGGCCTACTTCCCCTTATATGGCCACAGGTGTGGCTAATTGCCCTGAGGTGTGCCTGGTTTCCTTTAATTGGCCACAGGTATTTCTCATTAAATTCCTAATTGTCCTCAGTTTGCCTGATTTCTTTTAATTGGCCACAGGTGTTTCTAATTGAATTCCTAATTGCCCTCAGGTTGCCTACTTTTTCGTAATTGGCCACAGGTTTTTCTAATTGAAGTCCTAATTGCCCTCAGGAGGGCCTTCTATCCCTTAATTGGCCCCAGGTGTTTCTAATTGAATTCTTAATTGCCCTTGGGGGGCCTGCTTTTCCTTAATTAGCCACAACTGTGTCTAATTTAATTCCTAATTGCCCTCAGGTGGGCCTGCTTTGCCTTAATTGGCCACAGGTGTTGCTAATTTCACTCTGGTTTGCCTGGTTTCCTTTAATTGGCCACAGTTGTTTCTCATTAAATTCCTAATTGTCCTCAGGTGGGCCTCCTTTCCCTTAATTGGCCACAGGTGTTTCTATTTGGATTCCTAATTGCGCTCAGCCGTGCCTGCTTTCCCTTAATTGGGCACAAGTGTTTCAAATTGAATTCCTCATAGCGCTCAGCTTTGCTCTCAGTTAATTGACAGGTGTTTCTAATCGGATATCTAATACCGCGCAGTAACTCCTACTTTCTCTCAAATGCACACAGGTGTTTATAATTGGATTCCTATTTACGCTCTGCGGTGCATGCTTTCCCTTATTTGGCCACAGATGTGTCTAATTTGATTCCTAATTGTGCTCCACGGTTCACGTTTTCCCTTAATTGGCCACAGGTATTTCTATTTGGATTCCTAATTGCGCTCAGCATTGCCTGCATTCCCTTAATTGGGCACACGTGTTGCTACTTGGCTAATAATTGCGATCAGCCGTGCCTGCATTCCCTTAATTGACCACAGGTGTTTCTAATCGGATACCTAATACCGCACAGCGATGCCTCCTTTCTCTCAATTGCACACAGGTATTTATAATTGGATTCCCAATTACGCTCCGCGGTGCTTGCTTTCTTTATTTGGCTGTAGATGTTTCTAATTTGATTCCTAATTGTGCTCCTCGGTTCACGCTTTCCCTTATTTGGCCAGAGGTGTTTCTAATTGGATTCCTAATTGTGCTCCTCGGAGCATGCTTTCTTTTAATTGGCAACAGGTGTTTCTATTTGGATTCCTAATTGCGCTCAGCGGTGCCTGCTTTCCCTTAATTGGGCACAAGTGTTCCAAATTGAATTCCTCATAGCACTCAGCTTTGCCTGCTCTCAGTTAATTGGCCACAGGTGTTTCTAATTGGATTCCTCATTGCGCTCAGCTGTGCCTACATTCCCTTAACTGGGCACACGTGTTGCTAATTGGCTAATAACTGCGTTCAGCCGTGCCTGCTTTCCTTTAATTGACCACAGGTGTTTCTAATCGGATACCTAATACTGCGCAGCGACGCCTCCTTTCTCTCAATTGCACACAGGTGTTTATAATTGGATTCCCAATTACGCTCCGCGGTGCCTGCTTTCCCTTATTTGGCCATAGTTGTTTCTAACTGGATTCCTAATTGTGCACTACGGTGCCTGCCTTTGCTTATTCGGCCACAGGTGTTTTTTATTGGATACGTAATTGTGCTCCACGGTCCACGCTTTCCCTTAATTGGCCACAGGTGTTTCTATTTGGATTCCTAATTGCGCTCAGCCGTGCCTGGTTTCCCTTAATTGGGCACAAGTGTTTCAAATTGAATTCCTCATAGCGCTCAGCTTTGCTCTCAGTTGACAGGTGTTTCTAATCGGATATCTAATACCGCGCAGTGACACCTCCTTTCTCTCAATTGCACACAGGTGTTTATAATTGGATTCCCAATTACGCTCCGCGGTGCATGCTTTCCCTTATTTGGCCACAGATGTGTCTAATTTGATTCCTAATTGTGCTAGACGGTGCATGCTTTCCCTTACTTCGCCAGAGGTTTCTCTAATTGGATTCCTAATTGTGCTCTATGGTGCCTGCTTTTGCTTATTCCGCCACAGGTGTTTCCAATTTGATTCCTAATTGTGCTCCACGGTTCACGTTTTCCCTTATTTGGCCAGAGGTTTTTCTAATTGGATTTCTAATTGTGCTCTGCGGTGCATGCTTTCCCTTATTTGGCCACAGGTCTTTCTAACTGGGTTCCTAATTGCGCTTTACGGGGCCTGCTTTCCCTTAACTGGCCTCAAGTGTTTCTATTTGGATTCCTAATTTCGCTCAGCGTTGCCTGCTTTTCCTTAATTGGCCACAGGTGCTCCTAATTGGATTCCAAATTGCGCTCAGCGTTGCCTGCTTTCCGATAATTGGCCAGAGATGAGCTAACTGGATTCCTAATTGCCCTCAGCTGTGCCTGCTTTCCCTTCATTGGCCACAGGTGTTTATACTTGGATTCCTATTTGAGCTCAGCTGTGCCTATTTCTTAATTGGTCACAGTTCTTTCTAATTCTATTCCCAATTGTGCTCAGCTGTCCCTGCTTTCCCTTAATTGACCACAGATATTTCCAACTGGATTCTTCATTGCGCTCAGCTGTGTCTGCTTTTCCTTAAATGGCCACAGGTATTTCAAATTAGATTCCTGATTTCGATGAGCTGTGCTTGCTTTCCATTATCTGGCCACAGGTGTTTCAAATTGGATTCCTAATTCCGCTCAGCTGTGCCTGCTTTCCAATCATCGACAACAGTTTTTTCTAATTGGATTCCTAATTGCGCTTACCGGTGTCTGCTTTTCCTTAATTGGCCTCAACTGTTTCTAATTGGATTCGTAATTTCGCTCCGCGTTCCCTGCTTTCCCTTAATGGGCCAGAGGTGTTACAAATTGGATTCCTAATTGCGCTCAGCGATGCCTGTTTTCCCTTAATTAGCCACGTGTTTTTATTTGAATTCTTAATTGTGCTCAGCGGTGCATGCTTTCCGTTATTTGGGCACAGGTGCTTTTAATTTGTTTCCTAATTGTGCTCCACGGTGCATGCTTTCCCTTATTTGGCAAGAGGTGTTCCTAGTTGGATTCCTAATTTTGCTCTGCGTTGCATGCTTTCCCTTATTTGGCAGCAGGTGCTCCTAATTGGATTCCGAATTATACTCCGCGGTGCTTGCTCTCACTCAATTGGCCACAGGTGTTTCTAATTGGAATTCTTATTGCGCTCAACAGTGCATGCTTTCCCTTAATTGGCCACAGTTGTTTCTAATTCGATTCCTAATTTCTCTGAGCGGTACCTCCTTTCCCTTAATTGGCCGCAGGTGTTACATATTGGGTTCCTAATTTCGCTAAGCGGTGCGTCCTTTCCCTTAAATGGCCACAGGTGTTTCTAATTGAATTCCTAATTGCGCTCAGGGGGACCTCTTTTCCCTTAATTGGCCACAGGAGTTTCTAATTGAATTCCTAATTGCGCTCAGCGGTGCTTGATTTTCCTTCATTGGACACGTGTTTATAATTGGTATACTTATTGCGCTCAGCGATGCCTGCTTTCTACTATTTGGCCACAGGTGTTTCTAATTGGATTCCTAATGTGCTCCGTCGTGCCTGCATTCCCTTATTTCTCTTCAACTGTTTCTAATTGGCGCTCTGGGAGAGGAGTGCTGGTCTTGGTGCATACTGGATGAGAGGAGAGAGGAGGACAAAGGAAGTCAATGGGCATTCAGATAAGTGCAGGGTGGCGAGATGAGCAGATTGCCACTGCTCTGGCTAATATCCTGCAGTATTCCCCTTGCAGGTAAGAGCAGTTTCTGCTCTTCGGTCAAGCACCTTAGCGCTAACAGTGAAAGCTATTTTCAGAACATCAAAATACCTTACTCCTCCTTCACTTTCCTTAGAAACAATTCGGCGTATCCCCAAAGAACAATCCTTTACGGAGAATACTCGTGTATTGGTCGTACATGTAACACTCACTGAGCACTCCTCGGGAGGGACCTGAAATATTTATGAGCCCTTCATCGAGGGGCAAACCAAACACTTGCATGATATCAGTGACAATCCAAGTCTAACGGCCTCTGTAACTGGCAGTATGCACATGGGGGGAAAAGGTGTTAGTTTTCTCCGCGAAGATAAGCTTTACAGAGCTACTCTGCATGGAAGCATTCGCTGGTATAGCTTGCACTGTGGAAACACACTGAACTGTGTATAAGAAGGAACATGCAGACAACTTCTGACATGATCGTCTTTTTGGAATTGTTAACTTCTGTCCCAGGGAACTCTTTAGAGCGTTACTAAGAAAAGATTTACCCTCCAAAAACTATACTGCAGTTTGTTGCTCTGCTGTTGGGCTGTGGTCCCCCGTACCAAAGCATAGTAGTTTACACTCAAGTGCTCCCTGAGGAACGTGGCTGATGTGAACAAACATGCAGTAATAATAATGCTGGCTGTGGAACACTGTACTTGCTGAGGAATAGGAAGCGTCAGGTGAAAAAAATTGAATAGAGTAACCGGCATTGTGTAGACTAGTGAATTCAATGTGATGAATACTGAATGTCTTAATACCTGCAGCGGAATGCTAGCAATAATGAACTGAACATGAACAATTTTACTATCTGATGAAGAATGCTAGGTTAAATTCAGTAAGCTTAATACAGTAATACGTGCACAGAAACAGTATACTTCATGGACAGAAAACTAAGCGTACTGATATGTGCTCAGTCACACTGTGGTCAAAATGAAGAACATTGAAGATACAAGTATGTCTTGCAGTATGTCCTGCTATGGTCAAAGGGAAGAACGCTGACCTTAGTAATATATATGTGTTCAGGAACACTGTAGTGAATTTGAAGACTGTTCACTAGAACACAGGTTGAAGAACATGTCCTGAAGAACAGGATGGTTACAGTACTGGAAGCTGAACATAAGAATACCAACATGTGCTAAAGAAGATACGGATATCGGCTGAGGAACATTATAGTTATTGTGATGGAAAGAAAAACACTCCACGAAGTGCAAGGCAATACGAAGGACATTGTGATGAAAGTTGAATATCCTAGTTGGTACTGACTAGTAGAATTGATGTGACGAAACCATGCCATAGAATATTGGCTGTGGGGCACAATATTATATAAGTTTTGGGGAAAACTATGGTGAGCATCAAAACTTTTGAATAGAAGAATATGGCTGAAGCACAGGACGGTCACTATTTATTAGAAGATGCAGCTTCCCATACAAACAGGTGCTGAAGAAAATACCAATATGTGCTGAGGAACACTATGCTTACTGTGATGGAAAGAGAAACATGCCAGGAAGTGCTATGGAATGGGACAGACATTGGGAAGAAAGTTGAAGCTCCTAGTTGGTGCTGAGCAGTACTAACACTGATGTGCAGAAACAGGCCATACTAATA
>NW_003853076.1:0-13104 GCF_000181295.1 Otolemur garnettii
CCTTTCTAGATTTTTATTTGTAGTTTCATCTTTGCCATTTTTGAGCAAGTAGCTGGGATAAATAATTTCACGTAAGCTTGATTTACACTTAAAAAGTGGAATTTGGTATGACTTTAACGTTCTCTGCATCCATGTGTTTTTAGGAAGAGCTGAGCAATGTATTCAAAATTTTGGAATGGAGGGAACCATGGAAGTCCATATAATTTACCTTTTTCAGATGGATAATTAGCTGTATTCTCATTATCTCCATGAAAGCCATCATTAGCATGAAAAATGCTGCAAGTGTAATATTACCTAGTATGACATATTCTTGCTTTTTCTGTCACTTTTACAGAGAGCTCTTCAGTTTCTGTAAGAGATATTCCCTTCAAATGCTAAGGCAATAGAGTAGATGTGAGAAGAATTAACAGTGAACTTAGTGTTAAATGCAGTGAGGACTGCAGAGGAATGAAACCGATAATGTTTTATCATATATAGAAAGTAATTAATTATGACATCGTGATTACCAATGAGAAATAATGAAGGAGGCACAGGTGATAATTCACTTATTTGCTAAAATATAATTCTCACAGAATAAAACTAAAAGCAAAAAAGAAAACAGTCGTCATTAATGTTTGAAAGTGGTGATACAAATATATGTTTTGTTACATTAATAGTTTATGATTTCAATAGTTTCAATAGTTTATAATTTTAAAACGTGCTAAAATAAATTTTAAAAATAAATTATCGGAAAGAAGTAGAGCTCAAAGGTTAAGAACATAGTTTGAACTCTGAGTTTGAGTCCTGTATATACTTTCTCTGTCTGTGATTCTGGGAATTTTCATAACTCATTATACTCAGTGTCCTCATCTATAAAGTTGCAATAATAAGTATCATTCATCATTGCTGCTAGAATTCAACAAAAAAACTTTTGGAAAGCATTTAACTCTAACCCTGTCACTTACCACGTTCTCATTAAATTATTTGTATTGTTCTTAAAGAACATATGTAGAACTTTTTAAAAAAAAAAATCCGAAATTACCTAGGTCTTGATCAACGACTTTTTTATAATATATATTTCCATGAATACAGATGCCTGATACTACTCAGGTACTACTTGGCTGAAATCCAATGCACTATTTATACAGGATGTGAAGACTTGTGCTTACATAAGCATATTCTATAATCTGTGCCTAATTTGAGAAAAAAATATTAATTTTGATCTCAAAGCATTGAAGGAGAAGATGCATCTGTGCGCTAGATAGAATTAGAAAGTTAATACTTGGAACAAAAAAATCGCAAAGAATGGGGAAAATGACTCTGCTTTCTTTGATATTTGTGGTCATGTACTCAAATTGAATTGGAAAGTTGGAAATTTATTTGTTTTTCTTCCCCCCGTAATTCCTTCTGTTCTCTTTGTTGCGTGATTTTCCTTACCTTTTGGTTTTCATCATTTATTATTTGGGGGCTTGTGTCCACTTTTTTTGTTATAAATTCCCAAAGAAAAGAGGGCAAATAGTATAGACTCAAACAATTTCTTCTACTGACTTTATATTTTTAAAACAACTGAAATAGAAACTGAGTTTATTTTTCCTGTTATAGAAGCATTGAGATGATGCTCAGTGACTAATAAATCATCATAATAAATGAGTTGGCGAGGCTTCTTGCAGAATCGCAGCATTCTGGCTTCAATATTGTTGGAGGACATGTATATCTTGTTGCATCTGTTACTTCAGCTAATTTAAGGAGGCCACAAGTATCTTCAACAAGAAAAAAAGGTGACATAATAAATGTTTGAATTCTAAGGAAAAAAAAAAAAAGAAAATGGGACTCAAATAGCCAAAACAATCCTAAGGGGAAAATAGTAAGCTTGAAGCACCACATTGTTTGACTTCAAATGATAGCAGAAGAATACACTTACTGAACAGCATGGTACTGGCATGAAAACGTGCAAGTAGGTCAACGGAACAGAATAGAGGACATGGAACAGTTCACATACTTACAACAACTAATCATTGCCAATGTCTATACTAACATACACTGAGGAAAACATATCATGTTCTTTTTTAATTTCAGATTAATAGGAGGGCACAAATGTTTAGTTTACAATGTTCACATTTTTAAGGTAAAGCTCAAGTTGTTGTTGAGCCCTTCACCCAGGGGTATGTTGTACAACCTGCACTGAGCCCCTAGGTGAGAATTCACCAATCCACCTCACTCCTCCCATTTTTGCTTTCCTTCTTTTCTTCTTCCCTTTCTCTTGAATATACATGTATTTTTACTATGTGTGTGGATGTAGTTGTTTATATGTTGGTTTCATGTTACTACTGAGTACATTAGAGGCTTGCTTTTCCATTCTCATGATACTTCACTAAGAAGACTGTGTTTCACCTCCATCCAGGTAAATACAAAACATGTATGTCTCCACCCTTTTCGTGGCTGAAGAGTATTCCATGTACTATTCAAGTATACTGAAGGTATACATACAGCATGGTTTGTTAATCCATTCATGAGTTGATGGGCACTTGGGCTTCTTTCACAGAGACAGTGTTTTCAATAGATGGTTCTAGGAAAACTGGATCACCAGATTCAGAAGAATTAAAATGTATACCTGTATCTCAGCATATGCAAAAGTCAACCATAGATAAACTAAAGAATTCAATGTAAAACCTAAAACTGTGAAGACATTACAACTAAACCTGCAGAAACCACTTCTGCACATTGATGGAGACAAAGAATCCATGATTATGACCTCAAAAGCAGAGACGACCACAGCAAAGCTTAAAAAATGAGATTTAAGATAGAAAGCTTGTGCACATCACAGAAATAATCTCTATAGTGAACAGACAACTTACAGAATAGAAGAAAATATCTGCAGATTGTTAATCATACAGGGTGTTAATATCCTGCATTTACAAGGAACTCAAACAACTAACAACAAAAAGACAATAATAATCTCGTTAAAACACAGGCTATATACATCAATAAACTTTCTCTTTCTAAAATGAATAGTCTTTTCAAAAGAAGATTTGCAAATGTTCAACATGCATAAGAGAATATGTTCAACAACAATTATTTTCTGAGAAATGCAAATAACAACTGCAATGAGATAGTTATTTTACCAGTAGTCAAATATCTAAAATGCAGAAGACACAGGGTAACAGATATTGGCAAGGTTATGGATGAAAAGAACTCACATGAGCACAGCCTCTATGGAAATTGCTATTGAGATGTCTGAATGAATTAATAATAGAAGTATGAATTTGATACAGCCAGCTTTGTACTGGGTATCTAAGCAAAGGAAAAGAAATAATTATGACTAAAGTACACTCACAAGTGTACTGCAATTCTATTCACAACAGCAACGGCATGTAATATACCCAAGGGCTTCTCCACAATGCCTGGATGGATGATTCTGTTAATGGTGACATGATGATCATCAGGCTATGGCAGAAACAGCTGTTGCTATATCAGAGGAGACAAGTGTCTAAACACAAGAACAGGTGGACAATAGCACCAGGGCAGAGAGGGGGATGGAGAAGTCAGTATCCAGAGGTGCTAGAGTATGTTATCTCACTGTCTAGTGTTATCAAAAGTTATAAAATATTCAGAGGAAAAAAAACCCCAAAAGTCCTATGAATGGATAGGCAAAAATTCTAGGTCATAAAATCCTTCCATAAGTGAGGTCTGATGTTGGGCATCAGAAGCTGAGAATTGACAGCAACCATTACAAATATTAAAAATGATAAAGGAAATTATATGCAGGAAAGTAAAAAGGGCAGTAATGTAACATGATTTCATTAAATAGTTAATTCTGTGGAGAGATTTTTATAAGGAATGTAATAGAAATTGGAATTATTTTTGGCCAGAGGTGCAACATTACTTTCCTAGGTAGCTAAAGCTTTTTACAAATATTTCTCATATTTTTTTAAAGTAAATTTATTTCAGGTTAATGTGAGGGTACAAATCAAAAAATATTTGATTTTGTTAGGTGGAGTCCCTCTTGTCTTTATGGCTCCCACAGAAAAGAGGTGCCAAACACCCCACCCCATGCCCATTCAGTGAGAGGACAACAAACACCTCCCCCTCCCTGATTACCCCCCAGTTTGAATTGAAATGGGTTTTTCTCTAACTGGGCATACATGAGATCATCTACTGACTTCATAATAGTATTGATACATCGGATAAATGCTTTTCCATTCTTGTGATACCTTACTAAGAAGAATGTGTTTCAACTCCATTCAAGATATTACAAAAGATGTGAAGTCACCATCTTTTTTTAATGGTTGATCTTTTTTTAATTCTTTGATCTATTCCTGAGTTGATGGGCATTTAGGTTGTTTCCACTTCTTGGCAGTTGCTAATTGAGCTGTGATAAACAGTCTTGTGCAAATGTACTTAAGATAAAATGATTTTTTTCTTCTGAGTAGATGCCCAGTAGTGCAATTTAAAGACAAGATTTTCCATGTGCATTTTGAAAGAAATCCTTCAGTGTATTAAATATTAGTGTGTTTCACTATATTAGAATCCTCTGCATGACAATTAAAAATACATCCTATTTTTTGTATAGCATCAATAATTCATACTCTCTCTATCTCCCCCCAACATAGAAAGATACATAAATATAGAAGAGTCCCAAAAATAATTTTACAGATTTATCACAAATAACATGTTCCTTTTGTGGCCATTGTAATTATAAATTGACCTTAATAAACTCACTCATTTTTTAAAAAACACACTTTCTCAGCTTGTTATGTTTGTATGTAAAAATTTCCAGTGCCCTAGGAAACAGGGTCCAAGGCAACATGGATTCAGAAAAACCCATTCTCAGAAGGTGAGAATGATGCCTCTACCTGGACCCAGTCCACTCCCTTATTGAATCCAATCAAATTCTCACTCAAATTGGTCTTCAGATCTTGACCTCTATGAGGTGAGAACTCTGATTCCTTCTTCCAGCTCCTGACTCTGTTCAAGGCACAGAGAAGAGGTATAATAAATGTTTAGGGACAATGCTCCCAACACCACTTCAAGTCCCAGTGACTTTTGAATTTCCCCATCTGAGGACACCCTAGAGAAAGTCACACTAGGGTGATCTGAAGCCCATCTCAGCCTCCCTGCTGAGTCCATGTGTCATGCATAGGTAGGATTCTAGGGCACTCAGGGGCCCCTGCAGGACTGGCTGCCTGGTGTCAGGCACAGCTGGCTGCTGATCCACAGGCAACTCTCAGCTCACACATTTTATGCCGCATGTGTCATGATGCTGAGACACCCCAGGGCAGCACCACAAGTGATCTCACCGAGTCTGGGGTCAGACAGTGGTCAGAAAACAGCCTGGGTGGTCTGGTCTCCCCCAATTTCCCTGATATCCCAGTGGCAAGAGCCCAAATATACAAGGTACAGAAGACAAGATTAGGATTAAATTTAAAAATTGTAAAGTTTATTATGCATAAAAAAAGAACGTGAACTGAATGGGAGACCTTAAAGTAGAAGTTGTAAGAGGAGACAGGGCTCTTGATAGATAGATAGCAGCTTTTAATGCATGAGCGAGGTCCTACATGGATCTCTGTTTTCCTATTATGTCTGGGTAAGCTTAAAGTTATCAGGTTGACATGAAGAAAAGTTTAAGTTTTGTTTAGGATTGCAGATAGAATTTTCAGAGAAATCCAAATCGTTTAATTATTAGTCACAGTGCTCTGGGCATTTGGGGTAATGATATGCCAAGCTGTGGCCTCTACTTAAGTTTTATTACCCTGTCAACTATCTGTGATCAGCCAAGTTATGGAAAAGTGCACAGCATACCGTCTGGGGAAGGGCTCAGCTACAGCTTGGACCTCACCTGACAAACACAATGTAACCTAACCATTTGTACCTCATATTAATGTGAAATTTAAAATATAATTTAAGCAGGAAAGAGAACATATTTAATCATGACAATATATCTTAGAAAAAAACATTAAGTTCAATGGAAGCAGATGGTCTAAGTATTGTACTGAGGGTCTGAGGAGGGAGCAGCCAGACTGAGAGTGGAGGCAGCTGCAGCCTCTGCTTCCTCAGAAGAACTGAGCCATCCAGGAGACACCCTTCCTTCCACTACATTGTCTCAGAAAAACCACTTGAAATAAACAGAGAAGTGACAGGGGCCTCTCTGAAAGAAGGAGAAGTGACGCTGCCTGCCCATGGTGTTCAGAGCACTACTAAGCCCCAGCCTGGACCCAGAGAGTGGGTGAGTGAAAGACCCCAGGGCCACACCATTCTCTCCTGATCCTTTACCTCCACAGCTACACCAGAGCTCCTGGACCCGCTGGGTCTCCACTCCTATGACACTGTACTTAGGAGGGTGTTCTTCAAATCCGTAGGGTTTTACACAAGATAGGAAACCTCTATCTTTTCATGGCTTAATAGTATTCCACTGTTTATTAATCCACTCCTGTGTCTAAGGGCATTGGGCTTGTTTTTAGACAACTCGATGCTACTTAACAGGTAGTACTAGTACCTTCTAATGACAAAGCAATCCTATTTTGTCCCAACAATTGCCTAATTATTTTAGGCATTCATTTCACAAACACAAACTATATAAGTGTTTTGGTATGATAATTGTGTACAACCTGCTATTTTTGATCAGTTTATAAGAAAATTATTTTATTTACTTCTATTTCTTTGATGTGCTTTATTTCCTTATATCTCTACATTTCTATGAGATCTAATTTTTCTGCTTTTTCTATCATATCTTCAAGGGACTTCAAGGTACATCTACTGGCAACAAATTTCCTCAGTCTTCACTGTCTTAGATAATTTTTTTATACTTCAGATTGTTGCAGGGCACATAGTTGTAACTTTTATCTTCACTCTAAATATTTCAACCCATTCTCTTGATTCTTGCATGCTTTCTGAGATGTCATGCAGTTAATATCTTTATTCCTCCTTTGATACAATGTCTCCCACCAATTCCTCCTAGATGTTTTCCAAGGTTTTTTCTTAATATTTGTTTTTCTATTCTTCAACATGACCTTTCTAGGTCTGATATTCACATTGTTCAGGCTCTGTGAAATTCCTGATTCCTTATTTTGGTGCTTGACATGAATTTGGGTAAATTCTTGATTATTATTATTAGAAATATTTTCTCTTTTCCTCTCCCTAGTCATAATAATACTTCAAGTATTCCTCTTATATGCAGGTTACACCTTTCATAATTCTTCTACAATGCTTCAATATTCTCTACTCTTTTTGTATTTTATTTATTTTTTATTTTTTTATGAAATCATAAAGTTAGATCATATATACATTAATGCATTTATGGGGTAAATTGTTTTGATTTCACATACAATTTGAAATGCTTACATCATAATGGTTAATATATCCCTCACCTCATTTACTTAATTATTGTGTTAAGACATTTATGCTCTATACTTAATATATCCAACATGGCATTCTGTACTCTTGGTGAACTGATTTGTGTGTGTGTGTGTGTGTGTGTGTGTGTGTGCATATGTTATTACTTTCTCTCTCTCTTTTTTTGGTGCTTATTTTAGAGAATTTTATTCATATATTCTTAAGTTGAGAGGTATTTTTCCTAAGCCATGTCCAGTCTATAAATAAGCACATTGAGGACAGAATATTTCATCTCTGGCATTTGGGTCAAGTGAAATGATAAACCATATAACTGTAAACTATGACTGCAAATCACACATGTGACAAATGTGTGTCATGTTTGCTTCTTGAATCTGATTAAATAAAATATTTCTCTTTCTTCCCTTTAATATGAGATGCCACTTGACTTAATTTATGTGTAGGAGCACTACATCACTGGTTTCCAATACTGCACACATATGATAAACACACTTGGGTGCACAAGGGATCTTCCTTCAGACTTGTGATACCCTTCTCGTGGAATATTAAAGAGAGAGATCTTTATATTCTGTATTAAAAAATCAAATTTATATACTAAAAGCATTTGTCTAAAAATTTAAGTTGTTTCAAATAAAAATTAAAATGCATTCCTGGCATGCAAAAATAAAATAAAATAAACAATCCTACTAAGGTGAGGCGTTGATTTGGCACTTATGGGAGAAGGAGCGTACCTGGAGGGAAGAACTGCAGAGAAACAAGAGGAAACTTCTAAGGGAATTTTTCTTTTGTTCTTTTGTCTTGACTGTGCACACCTGATAACACTTAATAAACTATCATTTCACTCCTGTGATGTTGATAACATGCTTGAATTCCTCAGTAAAGGGATTGAAAATAAACAAATGCACAGTTTTGTCCAAAAGAACAAAGGGAAAGACAGATAATGAGAAATGTCTGCAATACATGAGAATGCACCTGTTTGGTTCTGCTTCTCTTCACACTCATAGGGTAACAACAGGAGTCAATAGACCTCAAGCCACATTCCCATGAAAGTAAGAGGGTCTGCATGTATAATCACTCAGTCTGTCCTGGGGTAGTTGGGTTCAGCAAGCATCTGGGTCCAGGCATGAGATGCACTGGCCCAGACATGGGGCTCATTCCACCCCGATGAGAGCTCTGAACACAGAAAGACAATATGAGCCTCTCTTTGAAACTGTGCATCTGTACATAGAAAACATCTGATAGTACATAGTGTGTTTCCTCTGCATGTACAAAAAAAATGTTATCTGTAATAAGTTTTTATTAAACAGAGGCAATATTTGTTGACCAATTATACCCGGATAAAACTGCTTTTAAACATAAAAATATTCTTACTGGAGTTAGATGATATCTCAAGGTAGTTTTGATTTGCATTTCTCTGATGATTAAAGATGATGAGTACTTTTTCATGTGTCTATAGGCCATGTACCTGTCTTCTTTTGAGAAGTTTCTATTCAAATCTATTGCCCACAATGAGATGGGATCACTTGTTCTTTTCTTGCTAATACGTTTGAGTTCTCTGTGGATTTTGGTTATCAAACCTTTGCCAGAGACATAAACCTGCAAATATCTTCTCCCATTCTGAGAGCTGTCTGCTTACTTTATGTACTATGTTTTTGGCTATGCAGAAGCTTTTTAGTAATATTATCCCATATCACATAATCACAAAACTATAGATGTTGGTGTGGATGTGGAGAAAAGGGAACATTTCTGCACTGCTGGTGGGAATGCAAACTAATACATTCTTTTTGGAGGGACGTTTGGAGATCACTTAGGAATCTAAAAATAGACCTGTCATTCCATCCTGAAATTCCTCTGCTAGGTATATATCCAGAAGACCAAAAAATCACTTATAACAAAGATATTTGCACCCGAATGTTTATTGCATCCCAATTCATAATTGCTAAGTTATGGAAGAAGCCCAAGTGCCCATCGACCCCCAAATAGATTAATAAATTGTGGTATATGTACACTATGGAATATTATGCAGCCTTAAAAAGATGGATAATTTACCTCTTTTATGTTTACATGGATGGAGCTGGAACATATTCTTCTTAGTAAAGTATCCCAAGAGTTGAAGAAAAAGTATCCACTGTTCTCAGTTCTACTATGAAACCAATATATGATCACCCACATTTCCATATGAAAACTATAACCTAACTGCAGCCCAAGATGAAGGGTAAAGAGGATAGGTGGAGGGAGGGTTATTGGTTGGACCACACCTATGGTGCATTTTACAAGGGTACATATCAAATCTACTAAGTGTAGAGTATAAACGTCTTAAAGAATAATTAAGAAAGTGTGGGCTCGGCGCCTATAGCTCAACCGGCTAAGGCACCAGCCACATACACCTAAGGTGGCGGGTTCGAATCCCCAGCCCGGACCCGCCAAACAACAATGACGGCTGCAACCAAAAAACAGCCGGGTGCTGTGGCGGGCGCCTGTGGTCCCAGCTACTTGGGAGGCGGAGGCAGGAGACTCGCTTGAGCCCAGGTATTGGAGGTTGCTGTGAGCTGTAATGCCACGGCACTCTACCCAGGGGGACAGCTTGAGGCTCTGTCTCAAAAAAAAAAAAAAAAAAAAAAAAAAAAGAAAGTGTGGTGAAGGCAATGTTAACCAGTTTATTGTATGTATTTCAAATTGTATATAAAACCAGCACATTGTACCCCATAAATGCATTACTGTACAGAGCCATGATTTAATAAAAAAAGCAAAAATATTCAAAATAAACATGTAAGGTATGCTATGCTTCTATCACAACTCAATCTCATGATAATCAATCACAACTTTCCAAATCCATTTGCTGGGGCAAATGGTCAAATATTTGCCCCAGCACACCCACACCTGCTGAAGGCTCTGCCCTCCCTCAGTGTCCCACCCTAGATCTCCTACATAGCAACAAGACATGCAAACAGGGCCTCCCTCTGCTCATGAAAACCAACCCAGCCCTGACCCTGCAGATCTGGGAGAGGAGCCCCAGCCCCAGGACTCCTAGGTCTTCCCACTCGCTGCTCAGAACTGAACACAGATGACACAACATGGAGTCTGGGCTCAGCTGGCTTCTCCTCATTGCTCTGTTACAGGGTGATTCATGGAGAACAGGAGACTCGGGGTGTGAGTGGATGTGCAAGAGACAACAGAGGATGTGTGTGTAGGTTTCTGACCAGGTGTATCTGTGTTTGCAGGTGTCCAGTGTGAGTTGCAGCTGGTGGAGTCTGGGGGAGGCTTGGTCCAACCTGAGGGGTCCCTGAGACTCTCCTGTGCAGCCTCTGGATTCACTTTCAGTGATTTTACATGAGCTGGGTCTGCCAGGCCCCAGGGAAGGGGCTGGAGTGGGTCTGGGGCATTAGTAGTATTGATGGTACCACATACTACACCTACTCCATTAAGGGCTGATTCACCATCTCCACAGGCAACAGCAGGAACACTCTGCATCTATAGAATAGAAGCCTGAGGCCTGAGGACATGGCCCTCCAGGGGGGAGTCAGCAGTGTGAGCCCAGACATGAACCTCCTGAGGGCACAGGAGTCCACCAGGGGGCGCCTGGGACCCACAAAGCACAAACAGCCCAGGGCAAATGCAGGTGGTGACTAAGAGCTGGTTTCCTGCCAGGATCTGGGACTTCCTCTCCAGGGAATACTTTCTTTTGGGGAAATACTCTGCAGTTAATCAATCCTGTTAATTCTGCATCAATCCTGTTGCAACAGTTGATGTGTCTAAATACAATACAGTATTTATGGTTTGGTAACATATGGACTCTTTCCACTGGCACAAAAGTCACAAAATCACTTTATTGGCAAAAATGACACCACAGTTTTCACCAAGAACAGTGTCCAGAGGAAGTTTAAGGGAATCTCATGTGTCTTCAGTCACATTCCGGGCACAGTGCTCAGTGGGATTTTCTGATTAGGAGCAGTGGGAGCTGGGACAGGGTCAGTGCACTGGAAAGTCTGATGATTAGAGTCTGTCTGTCCTTCCCCTACTGTATAACTGTACATCTGATTCAGAACTGACCCATTTGTCCTCTTTTCTGCTAATCCATTTTTTTCTTTTGTCTATAGGTTTCACTATCTCAACTCCCTTTTCTCCATGTTTTTCCTGAAAATGGGTAGGAGGGTACGTTCTGTGTTCTAGATCCCTGGGCTCAGGACCTTTACCCAAACCTCAGGCAGGGCTCAGGCTTAGGTCCCTACAGGACCTGGGAAGGGCTCATAGAACTTTCTCAAACCTTCTGCTTCCCTAGTGACTGAATTCATGACCCTACCACTTATGACACGACAGCCAATATGTTGAAAGACCACATTCGGGGCAAGGAAAGTGATTTATTCAGAAAGTCATCAAACCAAGAAGATGGGAAAATTGTCTTAAAGAGACTTCTGAAGGTGATGTGAACTTTAAGATCTTTCCTCTGTTAAGGGAAAAGGGGAGAAGAAGGGGTTAAGGTAAAGGGATGACTGACAGTCACAGACATCTATCTGCCAGCAAGAGTCTGAGAAGGTTGTAAAACTCAGTTGATTTTGCTCAGTTGACAGTATTCCTGTAAGCCTTTACCATGAGACTGTACAGGTTTCTTATTTCAACAGGAATTAGCTTCAGGACTGGGCTTCATCATTTATTTTTCAAAGTTGAATTATTAGCTGGTATACGTGAAGATCTCAGCAAAAGCTTTAACCTGAAGGCTATATCTATAGGGGTCAGAGTAAAAGTGGATCCAGTCAGGATAAGCCCATTATAGTCTTACCATTTCCCATGACCAGACATTTTCCCACCAACTTGTGGGTCTGGAGACAGAAAGACATCATCTCTTAGCTGGTCACTCCCTACTATAAGAGGTCACTTGAGCAGACTATGGAAGAAAAGCATTTGACCTGGCTAGGAGAATACACTTTTGTGCCCTTTAAGAGCAGTGGTCACAGGTGTCTCTTCTCATGCTCTGACAGTTTCAGGTAGCCTTGCATAACTATTGGTCATAACACATAAGTTTTGCTAGTATGAAGGTCACCATGACCAGAGATGGAACAGAAAGGCCTAACTAGGAATGTCTCCTATGAGTGAAGGAATTCTACATGTAATAGGAATCCAAGGAAAGACATCTAGGAGCCAGTATCTGAAGGATCCCAGATTAAACCTGCCCTGGTGCTTTGAGGTCTGTTGAAGGCAAGTGTCCTGTTGTCTGATTGTATTAATACAGGATCTAAACTGGAGGAGGGCTGAACAGGGGTGTAGGAGGGGATTGGTGACCACACAGACTCCCTGCTCTGTAGGCACAATCCAGGGTAATGTGAGGGTCAAGTGTTACCTTAACAAAGGAGTCTGATGATGTTGTAGACAGCAAGGGCAGAAACAGTTTATTCGTGAAATATTTACACTTTTAGTTGCATCTCTTAATATGTGTTGATGGGCAGCTCCAATCTCTATGGCTAAGAAACCATAACCAAAGAAACATCAACTGGTATTTCCCCCAGAAGGCCTCAGGCTACTCCCCAGAAAAATTTTAGGGAGATGGTCCAATAGGCAACTTCTGACAATTAGCAACTTTCTCCACTGTCTTTCTATTTAAACAATCTTCTGACCAAAGAGTCCTTCCATTGTCCACATAGACAAACATTTTCCCAAGGATGCACAAACAATATCTGCTCCTATCTGAAGGTTTGCAGAAGCATTTTGGGTAAAATAAAGTTCTGTTTGTTGAATCAGAAGTCTGGGTGAGGGGGTTGACCATTTCCCTCTGGCAACTGGCTG
>NW_003853077.1:0-1262 GCF_000181295.1 Otolemur garnettii
TCTCAAAAATATAAACCCCAAAAGCTGGTACCATGGTGTTGCTTTCTGTGTGCTCCCTGAAGCACTGGCCATAGGAAGGCCTGAAGGCCATACCTAAAATTGTCGGCACTCATTGTGTCCTGAGAATGTGGCGACACCAACGCTCTGCCTTGCCTTCAGACTGAAAGTTGAACCCATGCGGGATAGCAGATATGGTAAGACCCAGACAACTGGCAGGACATCAATTCAGAAATGCTGTCATTTCCATATGAACCAGTCTGCACAGGGATGACGCGGAGGAAATGAAGAGCCACTGCTCACAGCCCTCCTCATAGCTGTGGGCGGTGATGAGAGTATGCCACTCTGGCAGCCCAGGTCACGGTGAATTCTTCAGATAGGTGCTGTGTTCCAGGCACTATAGTTGAGTTGTATGATGAAGATCTCAATGAGTCTCTACCAGACACCCATGAGGAAGGGACTGTGCTGTCCCACTCACTTTGCCCACTGAACATAGCTTTAGATGACTAAATGATCCACCCAGAGTGAGTGTGAGTGAGTATGAGTGAGGACTAGAGCCCAGCTTGACCCGGCTTCCAACCTGAATCTTCAGAGAGGACACAGCCTTGTCACTGGGCTGAGCTTCCTGCCTTCTTTCTGTTAAATCAAAGGCTAAGGTTGAGTAATTACCATGAACAGAACCCCCGACTTCATGGAGGGAGAATGGCTGAGTACCCCAGAGCCTCTAGGGATAAAGCACGTGCACGGTGCACTCACAGCACACCCTCGCATGCACACACAACACAGCATACCCTCACACACTCACATGTTCACACACAGCACACCCTCACAGCACACCGGCACAGCTGACAGTCCTTTCACAGCAGCCCCCCTCAGCTTAGGCCCTGCAGGCCTCAACACTGGGGGGATCCAGGACAGCTTAGCAGAGGTTCGCTGGCTCAGGCCTCAGGTGGAGGACAGCTTCCCGGGTGAGTAGGTGTATGGGCACAGGAAAAAGCCAGGTGAGAATCCTTACATCAAACTGCTTAACTTAGCCTTCACCTCACTTATTTAATTGTGTTAAGACATTTATATTCTACTCGTACACAGTTATGATCTCATAACAAAGGGGGGAAAGCCATGTGAGAGTGTCTTGGAGATTAGGTGACTGAGGTGAAATAGTCAATCGCCTGGGCCTAGAGTCTGTGGTAAGCAGATGGAATTTATGTTCAGCTGACCTATACACCAATAAATCACCTTAGAAATGGGGCTCGAGATAGTTCTCA
>NW_003853077.1:1282-3330 GCF_000181295.1 Otolemur garnettii
GTCCAGATGTTTGCTTTTCCTCAGGCCATGTGTGGCACAAAGAGCAGAGAGGTAAAGGCATCCTGTGGCCATGAAAGTCTATATGTCTGGGACAAGCTAGCCTTGCTGCACTGCGCCTGGTGGAGGGGGGCTTCAAAACCATCTGTTTCCAGCTCAGGACAGCAGTTGGGCCCAGTATGGACCATCTGTACCTGAGGGCTTACAGGGAGCCAAATGCCTGACAGCTGCTGGTTACCCCAGTCACCTAGGATTCCAGGGTGTGGAAAGGGAGGGACACCTGTCCCTCTGACTCCTCCCAACCAGGTCCAGGGAGTAGAGGACAGGACAGCTCCAGAAGCCTGACATCAGGTAAGAGGCCACCAGGAAGGCTTTTTCAGAGGCTCCAGAACTACACCTCCCTTTTCTCCATGGTAGACCTCAACACCTGTAGCTTGTGCTCCAACACCAGATTCTTAAAGCTTGTCTTCTGGTGCACCTCCTGCATAGCTGAGGTAAACTTCCCATAGAGCTCATCCCACTCTGGCTGCACCAACATGGCAGCACTGGTTGAGTGATGAGCCTCTTGCTTAGGTCATCCCCCTGGGGAGCAGCCATCTCCACCTTTGCTTCTATGAAAGGGTCACCTCCAACACTGCCCATACCCATGGGCATGTGGATCCACATGTCGTCCACACTGCTTGCACCCTCCCTTCTGTGCAGCTGCCAACATAGGGGAGGGTAGGAGGGAAACAGTACAAGCCCTCTTATCAGGAAGGTATCTCTGGATCCCACAGGGTGTCCTGGTAAGAACTGGAGCAGCCCCTAACCCAAAAGCTGCTCCACAGCTGGGTTGAGGACCCCCTGCCATGAGTTAAGGCTGAGGGCTCAAGTGAGACCTGTCCCTGCTGTCTCCACATGAGATCCAGGGCCCTGCACTGCCAGCAAGCAGTGTCTGTGGGGCCCTGGGAGGATCCACTCTATTGCTCAGCTCCAGATCCCAGAACTCTATATGCTGTGGGCATGCCCACAAATGGCAGATCCAGAGTACAGCCCTGGAACCAGCTGCCTGCCAACTAGGGAAACTGTATTCTTCCTAATCTCCTAACTCTTCTACTTATTAACCGTACACTGTAAAAAAGCTAGATTTCACTGAAGGGCCAAAAGTAAGAAGCAAACAACCACTTAACTCCAATTCCCAGAGGGCTCTATTGCGAACATCTGTTGTGATTCCTTCTGGAACGTTCTCTATACATGTGAAAATATTTATTACTCTTTTGAAGAAAACAGGATCACAGTAAAGTGCTACATGTATTTCACAGCACATCCCATCATACAGGGTATCCTGTAGCATCTTCCAAAGCAGCACATATGTGAATTCCTTCTAACTCTTTCACAGAATGCCAGATTTGCTTAAATCCAGTTCCCTGTTTAAAGACACATGAATTATAACTGCCTTTGGTCTCCATTTTGTGGACAAATTTGGACTGTCAGTTCTCTAAGAAGTTAAAACTGACATTGGCACATACCAGTAACCACACTCAAATGGAGCACACTGTGGCAGGCTCCAACCCAGGCCATCTCTGCTCTCCTCTTCCCACTAATGCCCACCACAAAACCTAGGAAAGAGAAAAGGATCTCTGTCCAACACAGAGGGACTTATGGTCAACCTGGCTACCCTGCACTGGGTCATAGCTGACAAAACGTGAGAGCCTAGCAGTTCATGCCCCGTGGGACTCCAGGTGTATAGAGCTCATATACCGATAGGGTGCCTACCCTGTGGAGGCTGCTCTGGAGGACACAGGCCAATCCTATTATTACAGTCTGTGCTCATAAGTTTCAATTAAGTATGAAAATAAAATAGCACATGTAGCTACTACTCATGGATAAAATGTTGTGCCCCTCCATACCAAAAACAAAACCCCAAGTGCCCTGTGACTCAGGGATCAGGCCTCAGCCACATCTTTGAAACTTCACAGAAGCTTAGGGCAGGGGGTTTAGGGGCAGAGACAGGTCCAAGTATCTCTTTCATTCAAAGGAATCTCAGAAATGCATACTAAGTTAGATATTTT
>NW_003853077.1:3759-5777 GCF_000181295.1 Otolemur garnettii
CTAAGTGCTAACCCTTGTACACTGTTACAATTATTGCTGGTAATATATACCAAATCATATCAGAATGTTTGTGGTCTCATACAATTATGAAACACATTCATTACCCATTTATGTAAATACCACTAAAGGATGTTAAACACATATTCATATTTGACCATTCTTCTATTATTTTGCATACAAAATAAGACAAGAACGTCTCTCTTGCACTACTAGGGCCCTGATTTAGGAAATAATTTGAGGCCAGGCATAGTGGCTCACAGCTGTAACCTCATTACTGTGGGAGGCAGAGGCTGGGTATCTTCAGGAACTTGTGCACAAATTTCTGTGGGAAAATGTCCTAGAAGGTGAATTGATGGATCAAAGCTTATGCTTCTTACAGACTTGAAAGTTATTGTTAAACTGCTCTCAAGGAAATAGACATTTCACATTTTCACTAAAATACCCACATCTTAGTCAGCAGTAACACTCTTTTCATACTTTCACAATCTGATGGATGAAAACTAACAATGTGTTTTTTAAATTTTTCCTTTAGATGTTCTTTCAAGATTGGTTTAAGAGCTACATGGCTTTAGCCACTTGGATTTCTTCTTTAGTAAATTGTGTATTACATGCTTTTCTATTTTTTAATTATTTATTTATTTATTATTATTATTATTATTGAGACAGAGTCTCACTATGTTGCTCTCAGTAGGGTGCCTTCGCATCATAGCTCACAGCAACCTCAAACTCTTGGGCTTAAGTGATCCTCTTGCCTTAGCCTCCCAAGTAGCTGGGAATACAGGTGCCTGCCACAACATCCACCTATTTTTTTTTTACTGTAGTTGTATTTGTTTAGTACTAGTTTAGTAGGCTGGAGTGGGGTTCAAATGCGCCAGCTCTGGTGCATGTGGCTGGCACCTTAAACACTAAGCAATGGGCTTTGAGCCATTTTTCTATTGTTTAGAAAATTAGTTTATCTTGGATTTGTGGGGCCTTTTTATATTTAAGGACTTCAAATCCTTTGTCATGTACATTACAAATATTGTTCTCTGAGTTCATTATCTTTCAAACTTCTTTATAATAGACTTTCTTGAACAGAAATTGAAAATATTATCATTGTTATTATTATTATTTTTAGAGACAGGATCATACAGAAACCCAGGGTGGAGTGCAGTACTATAATCATAGCTTACTGTAACCTCCAACTCCTGGGCTCAAGCAATCCTCCTGCCTCAGCCTCTCAAGTACTGGAGACAATATATGCACACCCCCAAGTCTGAATAATTTTTTCTTTATACAGGGGGAGTGGGGAAGGTGATGTCTTGGCATATTGCCTGGGGTGGTCTCAAATTCTGGCCTCAAATATCCTCCCACTTCAGCCTGCCAAAGTGCTGAGATTACAGGTATAAACCACTGTTGCCATCCAGAAACTTAGAATATTATATCATCAAATTTATTTATTTTATGATTTGTGGTTTTCATATCTTGCTAGAAAAAACTTATTTGTAAATCAACAAGCTAATCAAGGGTTTAGATTTATAGAAACAGATGCTAATATATATGGAGAATTACTGTACATTTAGAGGGACAGAAATATAACTTTCTGAGTGAATTTGGAAGTTTTTGTTTCTGTTTATTTAAAGATAGGGTCTTACTTTCCAGTCCAGAGTAGAGAGCAAGTGGTACAACCATAGCTCCCTGAAGCCTTCAGGTCCTGCTCTCAAGTGATCCTCCTGCCTTAGCCTCCCAAAATACTGAGATTTACAGTTATGGGCCCCAGCCATAAGCTCTCTTTAAATTTGGGAACTACAATCTAATATTCAACCAAATAATGTAAAAATTATGGAAATAAGAATGCAAATACTACATTCAATGAAAAGTGGATATCTAATTCATTCTTTTTCAATAAGCTTTTAAAATAATTATATATGTAATACCTGTTTATCATAATGGGGAGATTACATAATTTCACAAAAAAATTAAAGTTTCCATCTTAATTACATTCCTCTGAATAACCACAGTTCATATTTTTTTTTTTT
>NW_003853077.1:7009-7308 GCF_000181295.1 Otolemur garnettii
ACACTTAATTAATGCCCATCAGTGAGCCTTAGGAAGTCAGTGGAGCTGGGAGACCACGCTGGCCACTGACCATGCCAAGCTCTGGATTGTTGGACAACAGTTCCCCAGGCATGAACCATCATGGCTTTCTACATCCCATAATTTCCCTAAGGATAATGCAGGAGAGTTATTGGACCCTGGTCAACTACGGCCAAGGGAGGATTCGGCATTCATGGATCGTGAAGGTAATTGATGGAGGGAGAGGATTCTTTAAGAAAAGGAATAATATAAAATACGAGTACAAAATTAGGCATAAAAAT
>NW_003853077.1:8822-9990 GCF_000181295.1 Otolemur garnettii
GATCCAGGTTGGGCCTTGAGTCATTGGTAGGTTCTTCCATAGGGAGGAGTAGGAAGGCAGCCTAAGTCACAGAGTCCTACCATCTGCCAAAAGTTGATGCGCATGTACATGGACATGAAATGTGCTCTCCTGCCAATGAAAACATTTTTCCATTGCTGGCTTCAGGCTACCAATGAAGAGCCACTGGCAGTATATTTACACATCAGGAAAGAATGAGAATTGAATTTTCTTTCTCCCTATCATAATCAGCAAATAATCACTCCCAACCCAGGATCAACCAGAGCTGCAAGCATTCCTCACACAGTGTCCACCATCCACCTCAGACCAACCTGGGGAACCAAGAACAATGGATTTGCGCCCCAGACGGAGGAGAGGGTAAGGAAGAGGGCCTGGCCCGAGATCGGGTCTCCTGGGTGGCTGTGGGAAGCAAAGTCTGGTGAATTCCTGTCCACCCAGTTTGAGGGAGCAAGATCCATGTCTAGCTCGCACCCTCCTTTCACTTGTGCCATTGAGTGGGGTGTGCAAGGCAATTTTTTCTGCCAGAGACAGCAGCTAGCTCCTCATCTGGAAGCCTCTGAGCTGCTCCTGGCCACGTTCTTCTGCCTCTTTCTTTAACATGCTGCCTTAATTCTTCAGATCTTCCCCACTTGCTCCCTAGTTCTATTTTTAAAGTGTCAGAGAAATGCTCCCAGAAGGGCCTTGAGTGTGAAGACTCTTTACAGACTACTTAAGGGAACTCTGAGGTCAGGCCACTGTCAGGCCACAATGGCTACAACTGATGGGACTGTGGTCTACCTGGGAAAGCTCCAAGACATGAGGGGCACTTAGTCCACCATTTGTTTTGTGCCTCTTGTTTTCCAGCTGTGCTCTTACAAGCCTGAGTAATGAAGCACCTTAGGGTTCCCAGATTCCACCATCTCCAAATCATAAATGTGATTACCTTCTTTCGGTTTCCCAAGTTCCTGTAAGTTTATGTCTAGCAAATCTTCAATTTGTCTTTTACTCAAATTCCAGATTGACTCTAGAACTCATCCAGATCAGGCCCCAGCTCTGTTTCCCCTGAAAGGAACTGACACTGACGCACTTGCAATAGAGCAGCCTTCCCTGATGGGCAGCTCTGCGTGAACACCAGCAGGTGGAAGCAGGTAAGGAGTAATTAACAAATGCC
>NW_003853077.1:12157-13096 GCF_000181295.1 Otolemur garnettii
AGCTGTAGGCTCCAGAAAGACTCCATAGCCATGTTGAGAGAAGGGGCCAACAAGGAACATCTCGGGCCAGGGAAGAGGAAGGCTCCAGTGTGCAACTGTCCTAAGTGGGAGCCACAACAGCGATCACAGACACCAACATTGGATGCTAGAATGTGCGTGAGGCCAGACAGAACCACTTATCCACCAGAGGCACAGGCGAGACAATGGCCAACATCCAAAGACCAAAAAGATGGGAGAGCAAAGAGGACAGGAGAACAGGTCCATCCTTCCTGGGCAATTGTGTTATGTAAACTCCCTTTATCCAGACACATTCCTGGAGAGGATGAGGAGGACAAAGAGGAGGATGGGGAAGATGGAGAGGAGAATGAAGAAGAAGAAGAAGGTGAGGATTTAGACAATGTGGAGAAGTAGAGGAGGGCTTCCTGGAGTCTTCCATGCACATCACCCATCAGGGGTGTAGCACAGTATACAATTCCACAAGCACACTGGTCGCTAGAGTACTTTGTTGCAGAATAATGATTAATATCTCACAGGTCTAGTATTCCCCAACATAGCTGGGGAAATAGAGTTCTGTAATTTAAGGTGGTGAAACAGGGCATCTAGGCCTAGGCCCTGTTAAGAAGTGAGAGATCCCTATAGGATGGGCAGTAGGACCCCAAAGATACCTTTGAATCCTTCTCAAAATTGCTTTGATGGACCCTGGGCTTATCATGCTCTGAAACTCCTTCAGTTTTTTCCATCCGAGGATAGTGCCCTTAGTGCCCCACTTCCATATGGCCTCTTTTCCATGCTCCCTTAGCAAGAAAAAAACAACAGTAACAGAGGAGCTGGGTACTGCAAGTCTCTTCTGAATTGTTACAAGGATTCTTTACAGGACTCCCAATACAGCTTGAGAAGGCCATCTGTGGCCACTAGTGGCTCTGTCAGTGCTGAAATGGA
>NW_003853078.1:0-3265 GCF_000181295.1 Otolemur garnettii
TCATTCTGTGCTTTTATTTACAATAACACCAATGTTGTTAAAGGCTGTTTTTTCTCCCCAAAACCTCAGCAGAGCTCTGGCTTCTGCTCTAATTTTCAATCCAGAAACAGCTGCGATGGACTCAAGCTTACTACTTCTAACTCCTGTAAGAGAGCTCTGTCTAGATTTCTGGTCTTTCCATTCTATTCCCATTTATTTTCCCAACAACTATTTATTGAGCAACTCCAGTGTGTTGAGGATATGTTGGAAACCCACTGTTGAGACCGTTATTTTCCTCACCTCTAAGTTTCTGTATTGGTGGGGACATGTGTCTCTCCTGATGAATTGCACCATAATTCACACGCAGCAAAGAAGGGAATTAGCTGTGAGAAGGAAGGGCATTATAGCATTCCCTGTGTAATTAGGGATCTTTCCAACTATCTTTATGGAGGGGATATTCTCCTTTAATCCCTTTGTGCCTGAATTGTGAAGTCAGACACTTTGAAACTAGCGTAGAGTCGGTATCTCCTAAGAAGCATTTTTCAGTTCCAAGAGATGTTTCTGTGATATTTCCCACGACACAAGAGCTTATCCACTGAAAGAAGTCACATTAGTCTATGATGTGAACATGTTCCCTCTTTTAGAAACATTAAATTCTGGTAGAACATCAGTACTAAGTGCTTTGATGTACTGAATTTTAGTAATTGGGTCCAATCCTGAAGAACTTTTTCCCTATCACTTTTAAAGCTTCTTTTACCTCCTTATTTCTCAAGCTATAGATCAGAGGGTTCAACATGGGAATCACAATTCCATAAAATATAGAAGACACTTTCATATTCTCCTGGGAGTTATCAGAATGAGGCTGTAAGTACATGTAAGAGAGGGTTCCGTAGAAGATGGTGACGGCCGTCAGGTGGGAGGCGCAGGTGGAGAAGGCCTTTTTCCTCCCTGCAGTGGAGGTCATCTTCAGGATGGCAGCCATGATGTGGATGTAGGAGAATATGACCACCCACACAGTGAACAGCAGGTTAAATCCCACAAAGACAACAAGCAGCATGATGTTGACGTGAATGTTGGAGCATGAAAGGGCGAGAATTGGGGGAACATCACAGAAAAAGTGATTGATGTGGTTGGACCTGCAGAAGGACAGAGAAAATGTAAAGCCTGTGTGTACGGAGGCATTTAATGAGCCCATGACATACGATCCAGCTACCAACTGGATGCAGACTGTTCGGGACATGATTATGGGGTAGCGAAGGGGCTTACAGATGGCTACAAAACGGTCCACTGCCATAGCAGCCAGGAGGTAACAGTCACTGGTTGCAAACGTAGCATAAACCAGTAATTGCAGTACACAGCCCCCGAGTGATATTGAATTATTTTCTTCTGTGAAGTTTTGGAGCATCTTGGGAGTGATAGCTGAGGTGTAACAGATATCAACAAAAGCCAAGTGATGTAGGAAAAAGTACATGGGTGTTTGAAGTCTGGAATCTGTCTTGATGAGTAGGATCATTCCAATATTACCCACCATGGAGGTGACATAGATCAGAAGAAATACAATGAAGAGGATGTACCGAAACTCATGTTGGGCAGCAAATCCCAGGAGAAAGAATTCGGTCACTTCGGTGCCATTTCCTTGTGTCATGGCTATCCTAAATCTAGAAAGGACCAAGAGAAGAATCAGAAGAAAAGAGAAATATTTGTGCCTTCTTGAAATGAAAAGATTATTGTATGTGATGTTACTTTTATCGCTTGGATTTTCATGACAAACACTCACAACAGGATTTATTGCTTTGCAGTTTGTTTTTCTATTTTCTTGATAAATAGCGATAGGTGAACTATGCATTAATTTTAAAATGAAGAATATTTTATAACAGAATACTCTTTTTTAAAGAATTAAATCAAATTTTTCTTGTTTTAGTTTAATTTGAGAGGGTGCAAATAATTAGTTTATAATGTTTGCATTTTTTTCAGTAGAGTTCCTCTTATAATTGTGTCCTCCTGACCAGGTGTGCCATATCCTTAACATTGTGATGGTTAAGTGGGAGCACTCTCTTCCCCCCTGCCCTTCTCCTGCCCAACACCTTGAATTGATTTGAGTTTTTCTTTTAGGTGGGTGTGTATTAGACTGTGTACTGGCTAGAAGACTGCCTCTTAATGTGTCATACTAAGAAACAGAGATTAGGATACTTTTTAATTGTATTAAATAAGCATTCATATTTGTATAAGGCAATATTCAAACAATTTTTTTTAACTTTCTAGCAACCTATAATCTTTCTCAGTCACTTATTTTGATCATTTAATCCTGATCTAAGCTCTTCAGGCTGTCTGCTTGCTTTACTTACTGTGTTTTTGACTGTGCAGAAGCTTTTTAGTTTGATCAGATCCCAGTAATGTATTTTTGGTGTTGCTTCAGTTGCCTGGGATTCTCCCTCATAAAACATTCACCCAGGCTGATTTCTTCAAGTGTTTTCCCTGCACTTTCTTCTAGTATTTTTATAGTTTTATGTCTAAAGTTTAAATCTTTAATCCAGTGAGAGTTATCTTACTTAATGGTGAAAGGTGTGGGTCCAGTTTCAGTTTTCTACAGGTCACCAGCCAGTTCACCCAGCACTATTTGTTAAATAGGGAATCTTTTCCCCAATGAATGTTTTTAATTGGCTTATCAAAGATCAAATAATGGTAAGTAGCTGGGTTCATCTCTTGGTTCTCTATTTTGTTCCATCCATCTCTCTGTTTTTGTGCCAGTACCATGCTGTTTTGATTGCTATTGATTTATAATATAATCTGAGGTCTGGTAGCATGATTCTTCCTGATCTGTTTTTATTTCTGAGTAATATCTTGGTTATTCAAGGTTTTTTCTGATTCCATATAAAATAAAGTATTATTTTTTTCAATATATTTAAAGTATGACAGTGGAGCTTTAATAGAGATTGCATTAAAATTGTATATTACTTTGGATAGTATGGTCATTTTAACAATGTTGATTCTTCTCAGCCATGAGCATGATATGTTTTTCCATTTGTTAATGTCTTCAACTATTTCTTTTCTTAGAGTTTCATAGTTCTCTTTATAGTGATCTTTCATGTCCCTTGTTAGATAAACTCCCAAATATTACATCTTCTTTGGCACTACTGTGAAAGGAATAGTGTCCTTGACTGTTTTTTCAGGTTTACTATTGTTGGTGTATATAAAGGCTACAGATTTATGAGTGTTGATTTTGTAACCTGAGACGCTGCTGTATTCCTTGATCACTTCTAGGAGTTTTGTAGTAGAATCTCTGGTG
>NW_003853078.1:3875-8875 GCF_000181295.1 Otolemur garnettii
GAATGTGTTGGGTAGTATTCTGTCTTTTTCTATATTTTGGAAAAGGTTGAGTAGTATGGGTACTAGTTTCTCTTTAAAGGTTTGGTAGAGTTCTGACGTGAAGCCATCTGGTCTTGGGGTTTTCTTTTTAGGGAGATTTTGTATAGTTGATGCTATTTCAGAACTTGATATAGTCTTGTTCAGCATTTCCAGTTTATTCTGGCTAAGTCTTGGAAGGTGGCATGCTTCCAAGTATTGGTCTATTTCCTTCTAATTTTTATATTTCTCAGAATAGAGTATCTTGTAATACTCATTATGGATGTTTTGAATTTCTGAGGAGTCTCTTGTGATTTCATCTTTACCATTTCTGAATGATGAAATTAGAGATTTGACTCTGTTTTTTCTGGTTAGGTTAGTCAAAAATTTATCTATTTTGTTGACATTTTCAAAAAACCAACTTTTTGATTTATTTATCTGTTCTATAATCCTTTTATTTTCAATTTAATTTAATTCTGCTCTAATTTTTGTTATTTCTTTTCTTGTGCTGGGTTCGGGATTGGAATGTTCTTCCTTTTCCATTTGCTTGAGATGTCCCATTAAGTTGTTAACTTCCTCTCTTTCTGTTCTCTTAAGGAAGGCTTGCAGTGCTATAAATTTCCATTTTGGGATTGCCTTTGTGGTATCATAGAGGTTCTGGTAATTTGTGTCTTCATTATCATTTTGTTCCAAAAATTTGGCAATTTCCTTCTTAATCTTATCTATGACTCAGCTATCATTCAGCATAAGGTTATTTAGTTTTGATGTTTTGTATGAGTATGTAGATTCCTGATGTTACTGACTTCAAATTTTATTCCATGATGGTCTGTGAAGATGCAAGGAATAATTTCTATTGTTTTAAATTTGCTGAGGTTAGACTTGTGACCTAAGATGTGATCAATTTTGGAGGATGTTCCATGGGCTGATGAGAAGAATGTGTATTCAATTTTGTTAGCATAAATTGTTCTGTAGATGTCTGTTAAATCCACTTGTTGAATGGTTATGTTTAAGTCTAAAATTTCTTTGCTGAGTTTCTTATTGGAGGATCTATCCAGCACTGCCAGAAGAATGTTAAAATCTCCAACTATTATGGTGCTGGAGGAAACCAAGTTGCTCATGTCTGTTAGAGTCTCTGTTATAAATTGAGGTGCATTAATGATTGGGTGCATAAATGTTAATAATTGAAATCTCATCATGTTAACAAATATGAAGTGACTATCCTTATCTTTCCTTACTTTTGTTGGTTTAAAGCCTATTGTATCTGTGAATAAAATTGCAACACCTGCTTTTATCTGATTTCCGTTTGCCTGAAATATAGATGAACATCCCTTCACCCTGAGTCTATATTTATCTTTTAAGGTAAGATGAGATTCTTGTGTGCAGCAGATCTCTGGCCTGAGTTTTTGTATTTAGTCAGCCAACCTGTGCCTCGTTAGAGGACAATTTAAGCCATTTACATTAATTGAGAATATTGATAAGCCTGGTAGAATTTTGGGTATCGAGTTTTCTGAAATTCCAGTGGACATTTTTAATCCTTTTGCCACTGTGGAAGTTGGAATTTGATCAAAAGTTTCTGAGTGAATTTACTTTGGTGGTAGATGATTACAGTGGTCATTATGGAGAATAGGTCTGAGAACATGCTGGAGAGCTGGTTTAGTTATGGCAAATTTCTTCAACATGTGAATGTCATAAAAGTGTTTAATTTCTCCATCATAAATGAAACTCAGCTGGATACAGGATCCTGGGTTGAAAGTCATTTTGTTTTAGGAGATTAAAAGTTGATGACCACCCTCTTCTAGCTTGAAAAGTTTCAGCAGAGAGATCTGTAGTCATTCTAATATTCTTCCCCTTGTAGGTTAAGGTTTTCTTACATCTGGATGCTTGCAGAATTTTCTCCTTCATATTAACTTTGGAGAAGTTAGTTACAATGTATCTGGGCGACGCCTTATCTGAAACTGTCTACTATCTGAATTTCAGAATCTCTTGGCATTCTGGGAAGTTCTCTTTGATTATCTCAGGGAGTAGAGCATTTGGGCCTTTTGAAGCAACCTGATCGCCTTCAGGTATTTGTATAAGGCAAATATTAGCTTTCTTTGAATTATCCCAGACCTCTCTGAGAGAATAATCCATTTTTTCTCTCCACTTCTCTTCCTCTTTGAGCATTTGGGAGTGTTTAAAAGCTTTGTCTACAATGTCAGAAATTCTTTCTTCTGCCTGCTCCATTCTGTTACTAAGGGATTCTACTGTATTTCTCAGATCTTTGAGGGCTGCAAGTTTTTTGGTCTCAATGTGTCAAAATCTTTGCTGATTTTGTGTTTGAATTCATTGAATTCTTGAGACAACTTTTGAAATGCTCCTTGAATTTCTAATTCCAACTTTGCTTCCATTCTATTAATCTTATTTGGAATCCAAATTCTGAATTCAATTTCTGACATCTCAGACATTTGTTTATGAGTGACATCTTTGTGGTGTGTCCATGATGTTATTACTTTGGGGATTTGATCTACTTTGATTATTCATGTTGCTGGAGTTTTTTTGCTGATTCCACCTCATGATTATTTACACTGTTTGGTTAGATGAGCAGATAAGGTGAAGTTGGGTTGGGGGCTCCTGGAGTAAGGATTAAACAGCCCTTTGCCCAAGAGCTGGGACTGGTGTCTGTACCATTTCTCCTTGAGCTTTACCAAGGACCCGTACAGTGCCTTGGCCTGAGACACTGGGGACCTGGTTGGTGTGTTGGGGCTCTGTGGCTCTGTCTTGTTGTCAGTTGTCTCTGTCCAATCCTAGTGAATCAGTAACTCTGGGTTGATGTCTCAGCTATTGTTTGTTTCCTTGGGGTTGCAGCTTGCTTCAGCAGGGTTAACCTATGTAACCTTCAACCTTTGCTCTTGGCTCAGCTCCAAACCATCATCTTACTTGCTAAAATTCTGTCCTTTAACTCTCCTTTGGACAGGAGCCTCTGTTGAAAGTTGGTTCTAGTCAACCATATTGCCTCTGCCCTCTGGATTCTACTTTTCTATAATTTGCCTATTCATACCTTTTAAAAATATTGTTATTGAGTTTATATATGTAAATGCTCTTAATCTCATATTTAAGTCTTTTGCCAGTCGTTAACTTGATGAAGATTTGGAAACATTCTCTCATCTATTCACTTTGTCTCTGGCATTCTTTATAGACGAGAAATCAAAGATTTTAAATAATAACTGATCAATTCTTTCCTCATAGTTTGTCTTTAACACCAAGGACACAGACAGCTGCCTGAAACCCTGACAGTTTATAAAGCAGTAGTAAATAATTTTTGGGATTTTAAGATATACATTTTTCTAACTGGGTAAAAAAATAGTGTTAAGAAATGTATTTACTGATTTTTAGTAAGTCAAATTAGTACAAAGTAAAAGTCAATGTCAAATAGAGTTTTTAAAAAGCTAGGAAAACATGCCATTTCTCCTTTAAAGAAATTGTTATCAGGCAGAACCACAATGAAATTTTAACTTAAGACACAACTGAACTTAATTCACTACAAAGCTTTAGTCTATAGATGCTTTTATTAGTACCTCAAATGCTTAATACATGTTGTTGGGCAATGCTTGAAATAGAGAAATTTTGTAAAATAATAATATATTTGAATTGTGAAAAAATAAAGAAAAATATTAAGTTCATTTCTTTCTCTAGTTCATTTCTCCAGTAGATACCAATGCAATAATAAAACTTATTTTTTCCTGATGGTAGGTTGGTGATCATGATTCTTATTGAATCATGACGATTTATATCATATATATAATTTGATAAATGTTACTTGTGGTTTCTCAATTCTATTTATAAAGAAAGCTAAGAGAATGGGAATTGATAGTTGTTAGTGTGCCTGTCGCAAATATTTACATTTGTAAACCACTAAATGATTTAAATTTCTATTTTAAGATGCACTAATAAAATATTAAAATCTATAGTGTTGAGTATCTATGACAGGGATGTAGACAAAATTTAAAGAAGGCAAAAAAACACAAATCACAAAGCATTGACAATCCAACTATACTAAAATGCAAAATATCAATATTATGAAAGGGATTGGATAGTGACTAGATATTTACTCAGGTAAATTTATTTTCAACATATATAGATGTCAAAAAATTACTATTTAGCTTAAATGAATCATTTCTATAAATTAACCCAAAGGAAAAATTCACAAGGTCCAGAAGGCCCATAATTATAGAAGAGAAACCCAAATGATTTCTAGAAGTATGAAAAGAGAAATTTAAATCATTAGTAATGAGATCATCATACATTAATATTTCTTTGAAATATAATTTTATGCTAATAAATTTAAAATGCCAAGTTTTGATGAGAATGTGGAGCCACAGAGACTAACACATTTCTGTAGGAAGGTGAATTAGTATAGTTTTGTTTGAGACAAGTTTGGATATATTAGAAAAATTAAACATATGCCTCCATATGGTTCAGAATTTCCAGTATAGGAAAGTGTTCTAGAGAAATTCATGACCACATAATACACATGCATGTAAAATGAATATATCTGTATATAGATAATATATACACACACACACACACGAGTGTTTACAGCAGTGGTCTTAGCAACAATACAAACTATTAAATAAATTAGTAAAATGTTGCGACAACATCTACAGATGAATAAGTCTCTCAAATGAAATGCTCAATAATAAAAAAGGAGTTTCAGAAGTTAGGTAGTTACATGAGTGGTAGTTGCATTATTTGAAACATATTTTTATACATTTTAAATTTTGTTCAATAATAGAAATTGGTCATGAAGGAAAAAAAAAACAAAAAACTGTGTCCCCAATGTATCAGTCTCAGGCTCCTTGCCCCTAATGTCAGTAATGCCAGGCAGAGCTGTAGCTCCAGAGACAAAGTGCTTGTCTTTATTGGTGGGGAGTAGAACAAACTAAGTATGCTACTGATAAGGGCTTCTCTGGTTCTTTCCAATACCTTGAGAAATAAGCAGAGTGTGT
>NW_003853079.1:0-12928 GCF_000181295.1 Otolemur garnettii
TGCCCCATCAAGGTTAGAGCTGTCAGCTATGGGCAATTCGCTGTTGATTGGCCACAGCCCATTACAACCAGGATGGAGGAACAAGCAGCCCAGCCCAAGGAGGAGGTGGAGGGCTAAGGAAGATGCTAGCTCCCTTCCTCCGCAACCCCACCACCAACCGCCAAAGCTGACCGTCCCCAATGCACCTGAGGTCAGTGTTGGGAGTTACATCAAATATCATGAAGCAAAACCAGTCAAGTGTGCCAGCATTTATTTCAGGCCCAGAGATGGAGACCCCGGGGAAAGCAGCGGCATGAAGCAGCAGAGGGGGCTTCATCATCGTTCATGGCTCTGCGTCTGTGGCTTCATGGTCTCAGTTTGCAAGTGTCTGGTATCTTCCCCTAGGGAGGAGAGCAGACTGATGAGTGGACTCTGTGGAGCCCTGGGAGATTCAGGCTGGGCCTAGGGTTGTCTTGGTGGAAGAGGAAGGGGAGCCAGGTGGGCTTGGCGGCATAAGGGGTGGGTGGTGGGGAGAGAGAGGCAGAGAGGGGAGGATGGAGAGAGAGAGGCACACATGGAGGATCGCTCTGAGTGCTCACCTGAAGGACTTGGTGAAACATGCCAGGCCTCTCTGGAACCAGCTCCTCCAAGACACTTGCAGAAGAGCAGGCTTCCCAGATGAGCCTGTGCCGCTGGATGGGCTGTTCGTGGTGTCAGATAAAAACAGCACATTCCTCAGGGTCCTCTTGTGGCCCTTTCACATTCTGCAAAGTAGAGCAAATGGTCTCATCCCAATGGTCCCTCGCATCCCCTGGTCTCCATTAGCTCATTCAGCAACTGGTTTTTGCATCCCAAGTGTCTGTTCGGGGGCTGGGGATGCAGCAGTGACCAGCACAGACCAAATCCCCATGTCCTGGAGGACATTTCATGACAATGGAAGGCTATCAGACTCACCAGGTCAGCAAGTGGGAGGAAGGGAGTGAAGATCCTGCCTCCAGGAGTGTGTGATGTACCAGTACTGACCAACAGGACTTCCTTGAAGAGACAAGTGAAGCTCCTACCTCTGCTGGGTGCAAAGAGGCCAAGGGCCTGCCTCCTCCATGCCCCTTTCAGCACCCCCTCTTCCGCCACAGCCTAGTTTCCTCCCTGCCTCGGCCTAGTTCAGTGTGTTCCGGCAGCAGTGGTTACCTTTCTGGTATGTCACATCCCCTCTGTTCTGGTGCCTCTTACTCCCACCCCTCTCATCTCTGTCCCCTTTTGTTCTTTCCCCTGGCCCTCACAGCAGGCTCCAGCTAGCTTTCTGCTTGCTGAGCAGAATAGCACTGAGAGTTCATACTGTGACAACATGATGAGCAGATTTCTTTTAGGTGTGGCTCATTTTATATGATAATGAATGACCCACTACACGCTAGGGTCACTCGTGGTCCCAGTTTGCCTGGGACCATTTCAGTTTTAAAACTGAAAGTCGCATGTCTTGTAAAACACCTCAGCCCTACGCAAACTGGGACAGTTGGTCACCCTCCTTCATTCACGTGGACACTATTGTCATATTACTATACGTTGGTTTTCCTACATTTAACAGTTGAACTTTGCAGAGTGATCTTTATATATCAGGTGTATACTTTTATGAGTAGTGTGTGTGTTCAAGCTTCTTTATACTTTCATAGTGTGGAGATAAATATAGCATTATTTGTTTGACTCCTGAATACATATCCACTAAAACCCTATGATTAGACCTCCATCATCACATCTGCTCATGGGATGTCACACCAGAGGTAGAGATGGAGTGCACCCAGAGTTGTAGAGATAAGGTCAGGGAAAGGAGCTGGGGACGAGGTTAACAAGACCCCTGACTCAGCAGGTAGGATGCGCCAGTCAGGTCATCACCTGCTCTATAAGGTAATAAGATTAGCAACATTGAAGGTGTTGAAACAGAGCTTGAGTGGTCACTTATATGGTATGCTGCAGAGGGGAGGGTTCCAATGGTTCCAGACAGCTCTGAGATCCATAGGATTCTTGTGCAAATCAGAGGTAAAGAGCCCTTAGCTTTCATGTACATAGTTACCTCTGATTTTTACAAAAATCCTCAGAAAAATCTTGTGACTTCCCAAGCAAATTTTCCCAAATTCTCAGGAACTCCTTCAAGAAGTGAACAGGTCTCATTGTCTGTCCTCACTGTCTCCCTTTCCTCGAATCCACTCCAAAATGGTTTTCTCCTACACCACTCCACTGAAACTTAGGAGTTAATTGACCACGAACCAACAAAAACGTGAAAAGAATGTTTCTTATTCATATGTATGACTAGCTATATGAATAAAATAACCAGGCTTGTAAGTTGTGGTTAAGTGCTTAATAAAAGCTAGGTTTAAGTTGTTAACATGAATGAATAGAAATGAAGACCCAGGTAATCACACTGCCCTTTCCTTGCACAAATCTCATCATCATGTAAAGAAACTCATTTCCTAAGTAGGAAGGTTCTTCCAAACTCCTGGGAAGTTCCCTGGAAATTTCCCGGGAGAAAGGCCCAAGGTTTGTCCAGTATCCATAACCAAACTCCAGGTTTCTGTTTGTGCCGTTGTAGTTTCCATAACTGGCCAGCAGGTGGCAGAAGAAAACTAGAAAACTGTCTGACACAGAGCCTTCCCTCCCACCCCCACACCCCCCAGCCCCTTCCTGTTGCAGTTTTCCAGTGAGTTTTCTCAGGGGCTGGGATCAGTCCTGGGGAACCCTCCCAAGGTCCCACTCTCTATCTGAGACGTTCCAGGGTGTGTCCAGAGCATGGTCCAGGGTTTCTGAAGTCTGTGATGATGCTTAGGGCAGTGGCAGGGACATCTGTCGGCAGGTGTCACTCCACTTTCCCATTAGTAAACCCGGGATGTGGTAGTAGGCTGCTTCAGGAAGGATGAGGGGGTGGTTGTATCTGTAAGTATTTCAAGGCAGGAAACACTGACGTCTGTGATTCTGCAGGAACAATGGGACAGCAGGGAATCAGAAACATCAGAAAGTCAGGGTCAGCAACAAAAAACCTTGCCAACTGCCATGGACTGAACTGTGTCCCCCACAAATTCATATGTTGAAGCCATAGCCCCCAAGGTGACTGTATTTGGAGCCAGAGGCTTTAGGAGGCAATTAAAGTGAAACAAGGTCTATAAGGGTGGAGCCCTGATCCAGTAGGGTTAGTGTCCTCCTGAGAAGAGATCCCCCGCCCCAGAGCTGGCTTTCTTCCTCTCTGCAAGCACACACCCAGGAAAGGCCATGTGAGGGCTTAGCAAAAAGGTAGCTAACCTTGAGAAGCGCCCTTACCAGGAAACAATATGGCCAGCAACTTGAACTTGGACTTCCCAGCCTGCAGAACTGAGAGAAAATAAATTTGCATTGTTTAAGCTCCCACTCTGTGGTATTCTGCTATAGCAGTCCAAGGAGACTAATATGTGAACCTTGAGAATTTTCTGGGAGATGAATCCCAGATGGTAGGGGAGGCCAGGGTGTTCACTCCCCAGAGCCTGATGTGGGGTGGAGCTGACAACCCTGCCTGGCCTGGTAGGACGTAGGACTTCCTTTCTCTTCTGGATGTCCTTTGAGGAAAATAGGTGCCACCATGCAACTGCTTTGAATGGGCTCAGAGTTTTACAGAGGGTGAGAGATGAGCTGGGAGTGATGTTGTCAAGACACCCCCCTCCCCCACACTGTGGATGGGCATCGCATTGAGAAATGCTACCCATGTTGGTCCCCAACTTCTAAGGTACTGGAACTAACTACTTTTTTTTAAGGAAAAAGTTGCATTGTTTCTTGTTTGGAGTGGATGTTACAGAGAGGAAGGGTCAACTGAATTCCGTCAGCCCTGAGACTGAACTGGAAAAATTACAGGTAAACTGTATGTGTGAAAGTACTTGGTTTATAGAAGAATGTCAATAAAATTTTGTCAAAGTGCAAACCAGCTTCTCAGAAGCTCCTACAAGAGGGGAAGTGATTCTTACTATTATGCATAATAACAATTCCTTTTTATGAAACACGTAGTAGGTATAGGTATCTTACCTGTTTAAAATATTGTCTCACACAAATAATCCTTGCATACATCCCTGTGAACTAAAATCATGTGAACAAAACGACGATCTCCCTTGTCCACCCCACTCCATCACCAGGCCCCTCACCAACAACTTAGAGTGTTTCCTCAAGAATTCTTCAATCAATGTATTTGCATACATACACATGCCCTTAGACAAAGACATGCTTCTCTTTGATGGGACCACAAAACGCATATCGGATCATGATGCAGGTATTTGTGATTCTTGATTTTTCCATTTTTTTCCAGTGAGTCTTGCTGAACGTTTTCTGTCAGTTCGTGGAGAAATATCTCATCATTGTCACCTTCTGCATTGTGAGTGTTCTAAGTAACATGCTATAACACTTTACCCACTTCCACACATGAGGACCTTCAGGTTTCCCCCCCAACTTTTAATGTTCTCAAATGTTTCCCCAATATCCCTGTTCACAGAGCATGTGTCTGCCTAGAAAAGATACACAGAAACAAAATTTGGGGGCAAAATCCTACATGTATTTAAACATTGAATAACCATTGATAAATGGATCTCCAGAGAGGTGCAATTCATATACCCAGGAGCACAGTGTGTGATAGTACTCGGTGTCCTTCACCATTGCTCTTGATGGTATTCACCCTTTAAATATTTGCTGATTGGTGGTTGAAACATGAGAGGTGTGTTGAGAAAAAGCATCCCTTATGGAAACTGTGAGGTCCTGGGCTCATCATGCCTGCAAGCCTATGCTCAGATGTCACTTGCCGTGGCTCTGGTGGGAAGAGGCCAGGAAAGGCACAGGAAGTTTAGGGGGCCATGAGAAGGCTCAGACATGGCACCCACCCAGTCTTGGACATTGTAATGGAGTCCGTGGCGGTTTCCTAGAGGATTAGATGCTGAAATGAGTGAGGAAAGACGTTATACAAGAAGGAAGAGCATTTACTGGAAGCACAAGACCAGGCAACTGAGATGATCTTGTGAAACTTCAAATAAGCAGATACAGATTTCTACTCTGTGCATTTGTGTAAGTCAAGATTGGGTACCAGGAGGCAGTGCAGGATTACAAAGGTGTGTCACACAGAGAGCCTTGATTCCTCTGCTACAGTTCCCTAGATGGAGGGTGCTCAGTCAAAGACTAGCCTGAGTCCCACTGTCTAGTTCTCAAAGATTGGCCCTGGTCAGGACTTTCTGAAGTCTGTCATGGGACCTTAGAGCAGTGATATTTGTCTCCCTAGGGACCTGGCCTAGGAGACCCTAGTCATCCAACCCATCTTGTAGCTCTGGGCTGCAAAAGGAGACAATTTTGAGCAGGATGACAGGCCAGAGGTGTCAGACAGTGAGTGCCTTAGAAGGTGGAGCCACAGAGGCTTATGGGAGGCCTGGCCCCCGGAGGGCAGAAGTGCCCTCAGGGTCCTCGCAACTGGGGGACTGGCTAGTGTGGCAGGTAGCTGTGAGTGTCACAGTCCCCTAATCCATGGGATGACTGAATGCGTGAGAAGAACAGGAGTTTGCAGGTCACTTAGTCCAAGATTTCATCATGTAGATAGGGAAATGGGAGCCCAGAAATGTATGGCAACTTGCTCAAGGTAACAAACACATAGAGAAAATGTGTGACTGTGGTGAGACAACCAAGTGAGGACACTGTAACTGGGATGGAGAGATGAAATATGTCTTCCTCTGGAACTGAGGGGGCTCAGGAACCAAGGGCTTGTGCACATGGGTCATCACAACAAAGAGTCTGAGGAGAGTCAGGGTGGCCAGGATCCAAATCAACAGCAGTGGAATGCCTCTTACGGCATAATGTGTGAGACTGTGTTGGTGTGTAAATCAGGTGGGTGGTGAACAGGGGACTGAAGGGTGGCCTGTGTGTGCATGGAGGTTGGGTGTGAGGTCTACAGGTGAGGTCCCCTTTACACTAAGCTCTACTCTATTAAATCCCATTATTGCTGTTTGGGTTTCTACTGCTATTTGCCAAGTTATGGCCACTGCTCACCCACTGGATTGGCTAGCGGGTGGCACCATGGCATCCAGGGGTCCTCTCTCTGAGCACTGCCCAGAAGGGAAGTAGGTAGCAAGGTGGCCTCAAGACTTTGTCCTCTGGTTCTGGGCCTCTTACATGGTGGTAATAGCTTTGTCCAACTCTGTGTCCCATGCAGGCTCACACCCCTTTCCCCACCTGCATTTGGCCAGCCCAGAGTCAATTCCAGAATGCAGAAAAGCCATTGGCACCTCTAGGAAGAGTACTCTCAGTCCAGATGTTGGAAACATCCAGCTCCTGCTGGGTGGAAGGCTCTGGGCGCCAAGCTTGGGAGAATAAAAATGATGCTACTCACCTTTGCCCCAGATCAGCGAGTCTAGGCCCAACAACACCTCAGTAGACACATCTTCACTGATTCATGTTTTTTCCATAAATATTTACTGGGGACGTGCTATATGTAAAGGCCTGTGTCCAGGTACTGGCTGTTCTAGGACCAACAAGACAGAGCTCCCACCCCAGTTTTGAGAGTATGGGTGGGGACAGTCCTGCAAATTAACCCACTAGAGTTGACAGCTCAGCATGCAAAATGCTATGGTGGAGAAGAGTACATGGGTATGTTTGTTGCTCACTGGGGGAAGAGCATGTCACCTGGGGTGGAGGGAGGGTAATAGCATCAGAGACCAGAAGGACAAGTGAAATGTGAAAGGCTGAAATAGGGAAATGGTGGTTCCAGAGAGAGCTACAAGTGCAAAATCCATGAGGCAGGGCAGAATTGAAAGGTTTTGGCGGGGGGAGGGGGGCGAAGGCATATTTTGGCCATGCTTTGGAGAAAGATGAGGCCGTAGTAGAGGGACAGAGCTGTGATGTTCAGGTGCAAGGTCTGAGAGATGAGAGACAAAGTCCTGGATAGGGACGGGCCCTTTCAGAATCATATAATTTGGATCTGGGTGATGCAGGGGGAAGTCTTCATTGCTAGTCTGGAATGTGTCCTGGAGTCTTGGCCCTGTGCAGTTATTTTTCTACAGTGCATACACTGGGCCCTCTATGTGTACCCACTTCTCTAGGGGATACTGCAGAGGTGAGAGTGATGCCTGCCTGAGCTGTTACCCAGAAGCCAGCAACCAGACACCAGTCCTCTATGGTGTGGGGGAGCTGGTGAACACTGCAGAATGAGGACACTGATATGGGCTTATCTAGTATAAATCCAGGATGACATAAAGAAGGGCTGAATCTCTTGGAGGAGTGAAATTAGGGCAAAGAGGCAAAATTGTGGGAGTAGGAACTTGGAATCAGGCACCTGAGAGAGAGGAAGGCAGGGAGGGGTGGGGAAGGAGGGAGGGAGGTGGAAGGGAGGGAGAGAGTGAAGGAGGGAAGGAGGGCCGAGAGCATTTAGTCCTTTGTAAAAGGGATATGGTCTCTGAACAGCATCCTGCTGGGGCTGCCTCCCTCACAACAGAAGTTTTCAGAAAAGTATCCAGTCTGATGTACCTCTCTTCCTGGAGAACAAAATACTTTTATACTACTTGCTAGGAAGATATTTTGCCTGCACCGTTATCTTTTTTTTTTTTTTTTCTATTAAAATTGAAACCCTTCTGAGTCACTGGGGAGCTCCCTAGGGGACAATGCAAGGCTCCAGATGAACTACATTAGTAGTCACGGCGGCCATTTACTGAGGGCCCAGGATGTATCAGACACTCTGTCATGCGAATTACATAAGTTGACATTTGTCTTTCCAATATTCCTGCAAGTTGAATGTCAGTCAAGTTTTACAGAAGAATAAATTGAGGCCAGAGACTTCAAGTAACTTGCCCAGGGTCACACAGATGATTAGCGACAAAGCTGGGAGCTGCCCCTAGGACTGACTAAAACGTGGGCACACCCTGCTCCACCCTGGCATCTGAGAAGCCCTCTGGCCCTAGTCAAGGCTCTCCTGTCTTGCACCTGGTCCTCAGCTCCCAGATATTCCTGCTGTTGTGATTTTTATTGATTGCTATATAACAAAATACCCCAAACATAGAAGCTTAAATGAGTAAACAGTTTTTCTCTCAGAGTTCTGTGGATCAGGCACCTGGGCATGGCTTAACTGGGTCCTCTACTTCCCAGTCTCTCACTAGGCTGTTATTAAGGTGTCAGTCCAGGGACAGCAAACTCATCTGTAGGCTCAAGTGGAGGAAAATCGACTTCCAAGCTCGCTCACAGGGTCATTGGCAGGATTCATTTCCTCATGGGTTGTTGGCCTGAGGGCCTCAGTTCCTTTCTGGCTGTTGAGCAGAGACTTCCATCAGGTCTTTACCAATTGGCCTTTCCCATCAGGTCAAGCACACAAGCCAGAAGAGCCTGAGAGAGAGAATGAATGCCAGCAAGTCGGAAGTCAGAGACATCGGAGCTTAAGCTTGGAAGTGACATGTCATGACCTTTGGCAAATTCTGTTGATTAGAATCAAGTCACTAGGTCCGGCTCACCCTCAAGTGGAGAGAATTCCATAGGGGCATGAGTGCCAGGACAGGGGATCTTTGTTAGCCATCATCCAAGGCTGTCCGCCACATCTGCTCTGCACCCAGTGAGTCTCTCTGGGTATCAATCACCTTGATATAGCAAATGGGAGATGGGCCACCTTGGACTGTGCTGTGTGCTCTGCAGATCCCACCTCTGTTGCAACAGGCTCACTGTTTGGGTGTAACCAGGGCTCAGGTATCCTGGCCCTGTAATCCTCCCCATCCTCACCAACCAGACATGCCTGACCACTGAGTCCATGGGCTTTGACAGTAGCTGACAGTGGACCAGCCTCCTGTGTGAATAGGATGCTCTCTCACTCGCAGGCTGGTGTTCCAGGCCTCTCTTGGTAAAAGAGAGATGAAGAGCCCAGCTCTCCCACTGCAGCAGGGCAGCCCTCAGGAAAACAAGGCTACCGGTGGGAGGGGAATGAGTTATCTGAAAAAGCTAATGAGATGTTTCTGCTTTTGTCCTCTGGGAGGCATCATGGGAACATCTCTAAGGCAATTTGGGAGCACCCATGCCAGAGAGAGCGAGCTGCTCTGAGACTGTATTTAGCCACCTAGGGTGGAGGACCCACTCTGGAGAATAGAGGAATGAGTATAGATTGCAGATGCTTTCTATGTCTCAAGTAGAATTTAACTCGGAAGGAGGGGGGGGGTGGGAGAGAGAGAGACAGAGAGATCTGAAGCAGTTTTGCACAGGGGTGGTGGCTGTTGTATTATTCTCTCTGTTTTGAAATATTACAGTAGAAAAATACTCTAAAAGTGGAAAACAGAAGAGAAGGAGGGGCTCTCAGGGCTCCTGCAGCCCTCATTTCCCAGATGTGTCTCAGAACCAAATGTGTCAAGTTGAGGGCTTGGTGGGCTTGGGATTTTCCTAGGATCCCACTGGTTTCATTAGGTTGGGGGTGAGGGTCAGGTCTGCAGGGATTTGGACTCCCCTGGAGGAGTCTTAACCAGGAGCAGACCAGTCCCAGGGAAGCCCAGGCTTTTCCTGTTTTTAAGAAGCACTCACCAGACTCAGCTCTTCCCCCACTGCTATTTTCTTGAAGTATGTATCAAGAGCAGCTTACAGTGAGACATGGCATCATAATAAAAGATAAACCACCTGAGCTGATGGATGAGGCCATGTGCTGGAGGGGCTCTCTCCAAGGGTGGGGTGGGGATTGTTGCAGTCAGACTGTACTTACTTAATGCCTCTAAAGCCTTTCCTGTAGATTTTGTGACATCTTCCCTCCTTCTGACCTCAATTCCCTGTTCCTCAATACACAACCCTTCTCCCTGGCCCCACAGCTATCATTCGGTCACTGCCCATCAGCCACCCTATATGAAGTGTTTGAAACCAGTAGCACACTTGCCGTCCATCAACCACAGTGCTACCTCAACAGGAGTGAAGAACAAACAATACTGCTCCAAGGCACGGGGGTACCTATGCCACATATGGCTAAGTACTGAGGTAACTATCTCTCCACAATGCTCCCCTCTCTGCCACCTCCACCAAAAGAGACAAGCCAGGACCATAGGGGATAGATAGTCATGTGGAGAGGGACAACAAATTTACCATAAAGCCAAAAGAATCAAGCATGCCTGAATTTATTTCCTGCCCAGTGACAAAGAGCCTGGGGAAAAGCCTGGGCATGGGGTAGTAGAGGGGGCTTGATCACTGCTCATGGCTCTTTGTCTCCAGCTGTGTGGTCTCAGTTTGCAAGCATCCAGTATCTTCTCCATCCCTAGGGAGGAAAGCAGAATGATGAGTGGACCCCACGGAGCCCTGAGGAATTCAGGCCTGGCCTGGGATTCTCTTGGTAGAAGAGGAAGGAGAGGTAGGTGGGGTTGGTTGGGCACAGGGGGCGGGGGGAGCAAGAGAGAGAAAGAGAGAGAGAACCACCTGAAGTACATGGTGAAACATGCCAGGGCTCTCTGGAACCGGCTCCTCTAATACCCTCACAGAAGAGCAGGCCCCCTGGGCAGGCCTGTGCCGCAAGACGGGTTCTCAGTGGCATTGGCAAAATAAAAGAAGAACACAATATTTTCAGCTGGGTCAGTCCTGTTCTGGAAAATGGAGAAAGATCATCCTTGCTAACAGTGGCATTGCTTCTTCCTTCGTTAATCAAGTGTGTGTTGAAGGCCTGTTGTCTGCACACCAGGCTCAGTCCTAGGTACTGAGGATTCAGCAGTGAACTCCAGTGATCTAGGTCCCGGCCTTCCTGGGGTCGACAATCTGTCACACTGGAGGGGAAATCAGTCTCACCAGGTCCTCAAGAGTCTGTTCTCCCTTGGGAAGGCTGAAAAGTTGAGCTTCCCACCCCGAAAAATTGAGGACTCTGCTCCAGGGCTCCCAGGGAGGTATAGCTTTCCTCATACAGTTGGGCCAGGAGTCAGCCACAGCAGGACGCCCCTGAAATTTATGTTTTCCGAAGAGTGTGATGTGCACGTGGTGTCTGAAAGGACTTGTTGCCAGAGGCCGGCTGGTAGAGCTCCTCGTTGTGTCGGGTTTAAAGAGGTTAAGGGCCTGTACCCTCCATGAAACTCCATTCCCATGTCCTTGGTCTGGATTTATTTCTACTATCCCCTCCTGTGGAGTACACCCAGTTCAAACAGTTGATACATTCTCATAAATTCCTGGAGTACTGAGATGCCTTCTTGACTAATATTGTTTCCCTTTCCTCTCCCCCACTCTCCCTTGAACTCATTGTCTACTCAGGCTTCCAGCCCCACCCCTCCACTCTAATGTAAATGACTAAATGATTAATTGAAAGTGAGGGCTTCTTTTACATTACTCTATTTATGAATATGTAAGCCTGGAGACTTAAGGAGAGATCTATTTGGACATTGTTAACTTTAAGCTTTACTGAAATTCAAGCCCAGGTACTTTCCAGTGGTAACTTCCTCCTCACCAGTTCCGTCCTCTTGTCAAGAAACCTGATGAGTAGACTGGGAGGCTCTGACAGATCCCCAAAACTATTCCTAAATTTCTAACGAGCAGAGCCCCAGCTTTGCTGGGGCTCCATAATCAAACTCCAGTTGTCTCTCCCATGCATTGGTGGAAGCCAAGGTAGGGCATTTGAGGGAAGCACAGGTATAGAAAACTGTGTCTCATGGAGACCCTGGGTCCTTTAGCTGTAATTTCTGAGAGTCATGCTACTCAGTCAAGGCTCAGGCTCAGCCCTAGGGAAACTTCCAAGGTCCTGACCTTGAGAATTCCCAGTGGTGGGTCCAGGGCTTGAAATAGGCTTTCTAGAACACTGTGATGGACTTTGGGACAGTGACAACTGAGCCCCCAGGGCTTTGGTCTAGATATCATCAGTTTTTCCCCACTTAATTCTGATTGGTGTCAGGAGGAACAAAGAATTCAGAGATGCACAGTAGGGTAAATATATTAGAGTGATCCGTGCCCTCCAAAGAATCTACACCGATTTACACCGCCAACGTCAGAACCTCGGTATATGAGACCCGATTGGTATCATTCAATGTTTGTCAATTTGTAGTTTGAAAGTGGAATTTGACTGTTATTTTATTTCCATTACTATTTGGGACACGGAGCTCCTATTCCTTTCATATTGGCCATTTGTATTTCTATTAACGGCCTGCTCAAATTCTTTGTTAGCTTTACTACTGTTGCTTTTTCTTGCTCATGTTTCTGGAATTGTTTCATCAGGGCTCTTTGTATATGATTCTTTAGTTTTCTATACTTGAAGAACATGTTTGCTCCCAGTCTCTCACTTCTATTTGCACTTTGTTTTCTGCATCTTCTCATATGGGCACTTGTCATTTGGGGTGTACAAGCTGACTGCTTTATTCAGTCTTCACCACAAACAGATGATGTTGGTACTATTTACTCATTTTACTTTATTTTACTTTTTGGATTTTTTAAACATTTAACAAATATTTATTAATGTATGGATCAGAGATACTCTACACCCTGGAGCCAGAAATCACCACAGTTCTATGGGTCAAGAGACCACGCTGACAGATGGAGACACAATAATGTGCTCTGTCCTTACAGTGCTTTCCATCTGTAAGAGTTTCAGCCACACTCTTGACATTTCTCCTTCTTCATTCATTAAATGTTTCAATTTACAATTTGCACATAATAATGGGGTAGAGTGTGATGCTTCAGTGCACATATACATTGCATGATGACCAAATCAGGGTAATCATCATAGCTATCACTTTACCAGTTATCATTTCCTTGTGGTGGTAACATTCAAAATCTCCTCGTCTAGCTATCATGACATATACACTTCATTGTTACTTGCTGCAGTCACTCTACAGCATACTGTAATACCAGAACGTATTCTTCCTGTCTAACTGTAACTTTGTACTCTTTGACCAGCCTCTCCCATTTATTCCCCTACCGCTCTACCCTTCCCAGCCCCACTGGTAACCTCTATTATACTCTGTAGTTCTATGAATTTTTTTTTTTTTTTTTTTTTTTTTAG
>NW_003853080.1:0-3333 GCF_000181295.1 Otolemur garnettii
ACTCTATTCCTTTTACAGTAGTATCAAAGAAGATGAAATATTTGGGAGTTTACCTAATGAAGGACATGAAAGATCTCTATAAAGAGAACTAGGAAACTCTGAGAAAAGAAATAGCTGAGGATGTTAACAAATGGAAAAACATACCATGCTCATAGCTGGGAAGAATCAACTTTGTTAAAATGTCCATATTACTCAAAGCAATATACAAATTTCATGCAATCCCTAATAAAGCACCACTTTCATACATTAAAGATTTGCAAAAAATAGTACTTCATTTTATATGGAACCAGAAAAAACCTCGAATAGCCAGGACATTACTCAGAAACAAAAACAAATCAGGAGGAATCACACTACCAGACCTCAGGCTATACTGTAAATCTATAGTGATCAAAACAGCATGGTACTGGCACAAAAATAGAGAGGTAAATGTATGGAACAGAATAGAGAGCCAAAAGATGAACCCAGCTACTTATCATCATTTTCTCTTTGATAAGCCTATCAAAAACATAAATTGGGGGAAAGATTCCCAATTTAACAAATGGTGCTGACAGCTTATAGAAAACTGAAACTACACCCACACCTTTCACCATTAACAAAAATTGACTCTCACTGGATAAAAGATTTAAATTTAAGACATGAAACTATAATGATTCTTGAAGAGAGTGTAGGGGAAGTACTTGAAAAGATTGTACAGAAACTTGTGAATTTGATTAGGTCTCATTGGTGTATTTTTGTCATTGCTATGATTGTTTTTGGGGTGTCTTCACAAATTCTTTTCCTACACCAATATCTATAAGAGTGTTTCCACCATATTCTACAATTCTGATATTTTCATGCCTTAGGTTTAAGTCTATTATCCACCATGAATTAATTTTTGTGAGTGGTGACAGGTATGCATCCCAATTCAGTCTTTTACATGTGGCTATCCAGTTTTCCCAGCACCATTTATTAAATAGGAATTCTTTCCCCCTGTGTATGTTTTCATCTGCTTTAACAAAGATTAGGTGGGAATATGAGGATGGTTTCATCTCTGGGTTCTCTGTTCTGATTCACAGGTCTATGCCTCTATGTTTGTGCCAGTATCATGCTGTTTTCATTACTACAGCCTTGTAATACAGCTTGAAGTCTGATAAAGGGATGCCTCCCACTGAGTTGACTTTGGTAGTTTTGTCCATTTCATCTAGGTTATCTAATCTGTTATTGTATAATTGCTTATACTGTTCTTTTCTAATACTCTCTAATATGTAAACATATATATTATATATGAATGTGAGCATATACATTAGCTATAGAATGTATATAGGTAGTGTGTTTATATAAATATACACATTTATACACATCATATATACATATATATATATGAATATATATATATACACACACATAAAATAATGCTATGTCAACCACTGCAGGCACAAATCCTAACCTCACTTCCCTTATGTAATACCCACAATTCATAGAACTGTCCCTGGTGGTGCAGGACCAAGGAGACAGGAATATCACCTTGACTCAGAATCAGGCAAAGATGCAGCTGAACTGGAATCTGGCACAGAAACCTGGTGACACAGGTAATGGCTGAGATATTAAAAGGTCCACGAGGCTTCATGGTGAGATAAAATGCCCAAAGATGTGGAAAACAATATTTAAAGATTAAAGAGAGGTGTGGGATATGGGGGGCTCTAGGAGAAGAGTTTATTTAATAAAGATGAGGCCCCACTGGGAATCACAAGATGTTAATCATGGCCTTGTCCCACAGGCCGTTCTGTGGTGGGCCTCATGTCCACTCCAGGGATCGGCAAGTTGTTGGCCGAGGCCCTCCTGGTCCTGGATCCTGAGCAGCTGGCAGCTCTGCACAAAACACACAAGGGCTGGAGGCAGGATGTCCCCCCCGTCCTGCTCTCAGACGTCACCTCTGCCTTTCTGAGCAACAAGAACACCCAGAACCTCAGCGCCTCAGTTACTTTCACCTTCTCCCATCATGTGAGTTCTGGTAGGGTGAGGTGGCAGGCGTTGGAAGAAACCTGAGTCCTGGGAACAGCCTTATTGCTCAGTTAAGTCTTAGGGTTTAGGGGCCCCCATCATATTTGCATCTCTCCCCCCAAAACCAACCCTTCTTAAGCCAACTTTGAGCTAGGATCTCAGGTCATCTCAATCCATAGCTCACACCTGTTCCCTGTACCTACAGTCAGTGATCCCTGGACCAAGGCAGATGGTATTCTGTGCCTTCTGGGAGCAGGACCAGAGTGGATATGGACATTGGGACACCACAGGCTGCAGGACAGTGGACACCAGAGACAACAGCACCACCTGCCACTGCACCCACCTCAGCAGCTTTGCCGTCCTCCTGGCGCACTACGAGGAGCTGGTGAGAGGAGATGCATTCTGTATCTACTGCTGTGTAACAGATTCCTACAAATGTGGCAGCTTTCAAAAACAAATTCATTATCCCACAATTTCTCTGGGTCGGCATCCAGTATGGCAAGAGATGACTCTTTCTGTCCTTCAGTCCTCCCAGGGGCTAAATTCATTAGTTCAGAACCTCATAAAATTCTAGATTAACCTCACATACATACCTTCCTCCTCCATTCCTGGATTTCATAAACAATACAAGAATAAAAATGGTAGTGGGAGTCATTACCCCAGCGCAGGTAATTCTAATCGTGAACCTTTCTTTTCCCAGGAAGACCAGCCGGTGCTGAACTTCATCACCTACATAGGGCTGAGCCTCTCCCTGCTGTGCCTCCTCCTGGCAGCCCTCACCCTCCTTCTGTGCAAGGCCATCCAGAACACCAGCACCTCACTGCACCTGCAGCTCTCCATCTGCCTCTTCCTGGCCCACCTCCTTTTCCTCACTGTGATTGATCTAACCAAACCCAAGGTACTAATAGTGGTGTTCCACTATCAAAGGCAAAGGACTCCCTTCCTTGCCCTAGAAGGTTCTGGTTAATGGAATGATGCTGCTTTGGATACTTTAATGAAATGACCCTGAGTCCTGGGAGGGTTAGAAGAGGAACCTGCCAATTTCACACTGCCTTACCCAACTAGAAAACAAATTTTTCTTTTATTCTCTTTTATATTTCCTTTCTTTTTTAACTATGCCCCGTCAGCATAAAGAAAACAAATCTTCCCTTTCCAACTCCATTATGTACATCAGAATTCCCCCACAATGGCTGGGTATAGCATTCCTGGACCACTCCTAGACCAGACTGCTGCCCTCAGTGTCTTTTACTCCACCCCAGGTGCTGTGCGCCATCATCGCAGGTGCCCTACACTATCTCTACCTGGCCTCCTTCACCTGGATGCTGCTGGAGGGCCTAAACCTCTTCCTCACTG
>NW_003853080.1:3468-12904 GCF_000181295.1 Otolemur garnettii
CATCCAGGCCTCACCTTTATGGAACACCTGCCCGGTAAATACAACTTCCCACTGTCCTCATCTTCTCTAGCACAACTATGGCTATTACTAGAACCAATACAGCATTTTGATTATGCCAGGGCATGATATAGAGAACAACACTAAGTAATCATCCCTAGGCCATCCTCTGGTAGAAGATTATGATAATTAAGAAGAATGTATTTACATCTCTGCCCTTGAAGGATGAAATTAAAAGAATTTCTCAAGACAACATGTTTTTAGTTTCAGAATATTAAATGACACGTGTAAGACATCATCTTTTTTTTTTACTCCATATTTTATTTATTTATTCTTGGTCCCAAGTATTTTATTTTTTTATTGTTTATTTTTTTAATTTTTTATTTATTTTGTTAAATCATAAACACATAAATCATGTATACATCAATGCATTTATGGGGTACAATGTGCTGATTTCATATATAATTAGGAATGTTTACATCACATTGGTTAATACATACCTCATCTCGTTTACTTAGTTACTGTGTTAAGACATTTATACTCTATACTAACAGATCCAACATGTATCCTTGCATTATGCACCATTGGTGTGATCCCACCATTCACCCTCCCTCTTCCCTTCCCCTCCCCCACCTCCTTTATCTTGGGCCATAGTTGTAATCTATTCTTCACATGAATTGATTTCATAATAGTACTGAGTACATAGGATATTTTTTCTACCATTCTTGAGATACTTTACTAAGAAGGATGTGTTCCAGGCCCATCCATGTCGATGTGAAGGAGTTAAAGTCTCCCTTCTGGGAGGTGCGGCAGCTGCGAGCTGGGCTGCAGCCCCACCGGCAGGGTGGGCGTGGGGCTGCGGCGGCGGCGGGCGCCCCCACAGGGTGCGACGTGCTCTCTGCGTTTGGGACCAGCGGGGCTTAGATGTTCTAGGGAAGTGAGCCGTGGCGGGGACCCGCCATGACATCCAGTCCTGGGGGAAACACCTATTGTAGCTAATCAAAGGCCAGACCACACGCTTAGCTACTGGTGACGCTAGAGTATATTGTTTTCGTGAAGACTCACATGATTTGGGGGAACCGTACAGACTTTTGACTGGTGTTGAGTACATTGTTGGAAAGAAAAATTGTGCCATTCTAATTGAAAATGATCAGTCAATACGTAGAAATCATGCAGTGTTAACTGCTAACTTTTCTGAAACCAACCTGAGTCAAACTGATGAAATCCCAGTATTGACAATAAAAGATAATTCTAAGTATGGTACCTTCACTAATGAGGAGAAAATGCAGAATGGCCTTTCCCAGACTTTGAAGACAGGAGATAGAATTACCTTGGGAGTGTTTGAAAGTCAATTCAGGGTAGAGTATGAGCCTTTGGTTGCATGCTCTTCTTCTTTAGATGTGTCTGGGAAAACTGCTTTAAATCAACCTGTATTGCAACTTGGAGAACTTCTGTAAACAATTGGCCAGAAGAATGTATTCATCTTATCATGATATCAGTTAAAGTTACCATTAAAACAATATGTGCTCTCATTTGTGGACGTCCAGTTGTGAACCCAGAATATTTTACTGAATTTCTCAAAGCAATTCAGTCCAAGAAGCAGCTTCCACAAATTGAAAGTTTTTGCCCACCTCTTGATGGCCCAGCTATTGAAAGCAAAAATATTGATCTATCAGGAAGACAGGAAAGAAAACAAATTTTCAAAGGGAAAACATTTGTATTTTTGAATACCAAACAGCATAAGAAATTAAGTTCAGCAATTATTTTTGGAGGTGGAGAAGCTAGGTTGATAACAGAAGAAAATGAAGAAGATAGTTTCTTTTCAACTCCTGGAACTTGTGTTGTTGATATAGGAATAACAAACTCGCAGATCTTAATTCCTGACTCTCAGAAAAAATGGATTCATTCAATTGTGGATATGCTCCAAAGGCAGGGTCTTAGATCTATTCCTGAAGCAGAAATTGGATGGGCAGTTATTTTCATGACTCCAGAGAACTACTGTGATCCTCAGGGTCAGCCCAGTACAGGGTTAAAGACAACTACTCCAGGACCAAGCCTTTCACAAGGCTTGTCAGTCAATGAAAAACGAAAGCTGAGTGTCCCGGTGAATACCACAACATATGCAGCTGACACAGAATCAGAGCAAACAGATACATGTATGGATTTGAGTGAAAGGCCGAAAGAAATCAAAATCTCCAAAAAGGAACAGTATCTCAGAATGCTTTCACAAGAACGCCCTACTATGAAGGAACCTTCCAAAACAACTTATAATAATATTATTATAATTTCAAATCCTCAAGCTAAGGTGAAAATCCCAAACTACCGGCTTTCACCAACTAAATTTCTAGCTATAAATAGAAGAGATCAAGCTTCTCAGCAGCAGCAGACCAACACCATCATAAACTACTTTCAGCCACTTACCAAAAAGAGGGAAAAGGGTGAAGAAAATCAAGAAATATCTTCATGCAAATCAGCAAGAATGGAGATGTCTTGTTCTCTTTTAGAACAAACACAAGCTACTGTACCCTTAATATGGAAAGATAAGGAGCAGCATTTATCTCAGAATGACTCTGTGGACAAAAATCTGATAATTTATTTACAGAAGCAGATTTAAAATTCAGTGTGAAAATTTCTGCCAATATATCCCATTCTACAGAAAAGCTAAGATTAAATAAAAGAAAATAAATTGATAATTTAGCTATAGAAGATGAAGTATTGGAAGAGTTATTCAAAAACACAAAACCAGAATTACAAATTGAAGCGAAAGTTCAAAAACAAGAGGAAGATGTCAATATTAGAAAAAGTCCGAAGATGGATATAAAAACAGGTGACACTTTGAATGAGAAAGCAATACCAGAAAATAACAGAATATCCCAAGAAAATGAAGTCAGGAAGAAATGTGAGAAGAAATGTGAGCTCAAGGAAGAATCACCTTGGCCAATGAAACAAGAAGTATCTAACAATGATGTACTGCAGGACAGTAGTGAGATGCTTCCAAGAAACATGTTATTAACTAAATTTAGATCACTGGTGGTTAAAGACTATCCTTGCAGCAATCTATCTGGTATAAATAATTATTATGGTCAACTAAGGAATTTCAAGAAATTCAAGAAGGTCAATTTTCCTGGGGCAGGAAGACTTCCACACATTGGAGAATCAGATCTTATAGCTCATCATGCTCAAAAGAATACAGAATTAGAAGAGTGGTTAAGGCAGGAAGTGGAGGTGCAAAATCAACATGCAAAAGAAGAGTCTCTTGCTGATGATCTTTTTAGATATAATCCTAATATAAGAAGGAAAAGATAACTGAGGATTTTAAAGAGAAGCCATGGACAAACCTTTCCTAGCAAGGATACCTGGGATATATGAACGTATAACATATAAAGAAGATTTGAGTTACAAATATTTTATTGCCTAAATTTGTTAAATAAAATGCACCAAACTCTAAAAAAAAAAAAAGAGGTAAAGTCTCCATCTTTTAAGTCTGCATAATATTCCATGGTATACATATGCCACAATTTATTAATCCATCCATGGGTCGATGGGCACTTGGGCTTCTTCCATGACTTGGCTATTATGAATTGAGCTGCAATGAGCAATCCAATCTAGTGCAAATATCTTTGCTATAAAGTTTTTTTCTTTCTTTCTTTCTTTTTTTTTTTTTGGATATATACCTAGTAGAGGAATTGCAAGATCAACTTTTAGATCCCTGAGTATTCCCCATATTTCTTTCCAAAAGGGACATATTAGCTTGCATTCTGTGGACATAGAGAAAAGACATCTTTTTAATCTAATCTAATTCATCCAAATTTTGTAGGATGCTCCATATTTTTATTTAGAGAAGGACACCTGATCTCAATAACCACAATAATGAAATTGTGATAGTTAAGATTCACAAAGTGCTTACTTTGTGTCAGGCATTTTTCTAGCTTTATTTTGTTTGTTTGTTTTGGTTTTTCGCCTGATTGCGGTGGCTAAAACCCTAAGCAGAGAATTTTGCCATGTTCCTAAACTTAGGGAGAAAGCATTCAGTCTTTTCCCCCAGAGAAGTATGACATTAACTGAGGACTTTTTTTCATGGATACTCTTTTTCAGGTAGAGGAAATTCTTTTTTATTCCTAGTGTATTGAATCTTTTCATAACATAAGAGTGTTGGATTTTGTCAAGTTCTTTTCTGAAAAAAAGAAAAGATGATCAGGTGATTTTTATCCTTTATTCTGTTAATATGTGTACTACATTGAAGGATTAGTAGATGTTACTTCAGCTTTACATTCATGGGAAAATAACATCTTATTCATGCTTTATAATCCTTTTTATATGTTGCAATATTTAGTCTGCTAGCATTTCATTGAGAATTTTTTTATATTCATATTAATTTATGTATTCACTTTTCTATTCTTGTGATCTCTTTCTCTGGATTTGGTATCTGGGTAATACTGGTCTCATAGAATAATTTAGGAAAATAGAAAATTTCCTCTTGTTCTATTTTTGGTTTTGTGAAGAACTGATATTAATTCTTTAAATGTTTGGAGAAACTCACTGAAGTCATCTGGGCTTGGGCTTTTCTTTGTTGAAAGATTTTAAATTATTAGTTCAATAGTCATGTGTTATTATTCTTCTTGCTTGTTATAGGTATATTCAGATTATCTATTTCCTCTTGAGACAGGAAATAGATAGTAGTGTGCCTTTCTAAGAAATTCTCCATTTTATGTAAGTTATCTAATTTGTTATAAAATTGCTCATAGTTCCTTAATGTCATTTTTTTTGTTCTGTAAAATCAGTATCAATGTCCCCTCTTTCATATCTAATAATACTGAGTTTTCTTTATCAATCAGCCTAGCTAAAAGTTTGCCAACTGTGCTCATCTTTAAAGAAATTGCACTTTGGTTTCATTGGTAATATTTTATTTTTTTATTTTTCTATTTCATTCATTTCTACTCTAATCTTCATATTCTTCCTCTTCCATGCTTTGGGTTTACTTGGATATTATTTTTCTAGTATCTTGAGGTGGAAGTTTAGATTGTTAATTTAATATTTTTGTTCTTTTTTGATGCCTGGGTACAGTGGCTCACACATGAAACCTTAGCACTCTGGGAGGCCAAGGCAAGAGGATCACTTGTGTTCAGGAGCTCTAGACTCTCCTGAGCAAAAGTCTAGACCCTGTCTCTACTAAAAATCCAAAAATTAACCATCCACAGTGGTATGCACAACTAGTCCCAGCTACTCAGGAGGCTGAGACAGGAGACTCTCTTTATTTTTCTATTTCAAATTAATATGAGGGTACAAATTTTAGGTTACATTGTTTTCAATTCTAAGGTAAAGTTCAAGTTGTAGTTGAGCCCCTCACCCAGGGGGCATGCTGAACACCCTCACATAGTGCACATGAGGCGGGATCTCACCAACTGCCATCCCTACTCGGCCAGTCGACCTCCCTGTCTCCTCTCTCCTCTCCGCTCCCCCTTGCTATACTATATTTGTGTTTTATCATTTGTTAGATAATGGGTGTGTAGGGTGGGTGTGTAGGCCTTTATATGTTATTTTCACATTAATAGTGAGTACACTGGATACTTTTTTTTTTCCATTCTTGAAGTACTTTACTAGAAGAATGTGTTTCAACTCCATCCAGGCAAACACAAAAGATGTAAGGTCTCCATCTTTTCTTATGGTTAAATAGTACTCCATGGTATCCATATGCCACAGTTTGTTAATCCATTCATGAGTTGAAGGGCATTTAAGTTGTTTCCACATCTTGATTATAAATTGAACTGCAATAACATTCTGGTACAAATGTCTTTGTGATAAAATGATTTTTGTTCTTCTGGGTAGATACCTAGTAATGGGATTGTAGGATCAAATGGAAGGTCCACTTTTAGTTCTTTAAGAATTCTCTATACTTGTTTCTATAGAGGTTGTATTAGTTTGCAATCCCACCAACACTGTAAAAGTGTTCCCTTCTCTACAATCCATACCAACTTCTGCAGATTCAGGACACTGTGATGTGAGCTGATCTCACTGGATTTAGGAGACACCTCAGAGTGGTTTTGATTTGCATTTCTTTGATATTAGGGGTGATGATCATTTTTCCACGTGTTTTTTGGCCATTGGCCTGTCAGCCTCAGAGGAATTTCTGTTCAGGTCTTTTGCCCACTTGTAAATGGGTTGTTTGTTCTTTTCTTGTTGATTAACTTGAGTTCTCTATAGATTTTAGTCAGCAGTCTTTTGTCAGATTTGTAACATGCAAAAATCTTTTCTCATTCTAAAGGTTATCTGTTTGCTATAGTTGTGGTACCCTTAGCTGTGCAGAAGCTTTTTAGCTTGATCATGTCCCCTTTATTTATTTTTGGTGTTGCTTCAATTGCCAAGGGGGTCTTCTTCATAAAATCTTTTCCCAGGCCAATATTGTCAAATGTTTCCCTCACACTCTATCTTCTGTAATTTTTATTGTTTTGTGTCTTAAATTGAAATCTTTTATCCAGCAAGAGTCAATTTTTATCAATGGTGAGAGGTCCAGGTCCAATCTCAATCCTCTAACCAGTTCTCTCCACTTATTACATAGAAATTCTTAAATTCTTCATAAGCACCACTTATTACATAGAAATTCTTTTCCCCAGTGCATGCTTTTATTTGGTTTATCAAAGATCAAATGGCAACAGGTGGCTGGTTCATCTCTAGATTCTCAATCTATTCTATAGATCTGCATCTCAACTTTTGTGCCAATACTATGCTCTTTTGATCACTATAGACTTGTAGTATAACTAGAAGTCTGGTAGCATGATGCCTCCAGATTTTTTTGGTTTTTTCTTTTGTTTTATTTTTAGAAACAGAGTCTTACTCTGTCACCCTCAGTAGAGTGCCATGGCATCACAGCTCATGGCAACCTCCAGCTCTTGGGCTTAGACAATTCTCTTGCCTCAGCCTCCCAGGTAGCTGGGACTAGGGTGCCCACCACAGCGTCCTGCTATTTTTTGTTGCAATTTGGCCAGGGCCGAGTTTGAACCCACCACCCTCCGTTTATGGCACTGGTACCCTACTCACTGAGCCACAGGCGCCACCCCCAGATTTGTTCTAATTTCTAAAAATTTTATTGACTATTTGGGGTTTTCTCTGGTTCCATATGAAATGAAGAACTATTTTTTCAAGTTCTTCGATGTATGACAATGGTGCTTTGATGTATTACATTAAATCTGCTTTGGTACTATGGACATTCTAACAATGTTGACTTTTCCCAGCCATGAACATGGTATGTTCTTCCATTTGTTAATGTCTTCTGCTATTTCTGTTCTCAGGGTTTCACAGTTCTCTTTATAGAGATCTTTCACATCTTTTACTAGATATATTCCCAAGTATTTCATCTCTTTTGGAGCTACTTTAAAAGGTATGGAGTCTCTGATTTGATTCTCAGCTTTTGATTTGATTCTCAGCTTGACTGTTTATCCCATGGATGCAATGTTGGTTCAACATATATAAATCCATAAATGTAATTCATCACATATAAAATAAAAAACAAAGACCATCTGATTTTATTGACATATATCGCGTCCCTTCATGGTTGGTACTTGTCGGGTCCCATCTGGGGCGCCACTTGTCACAGCCTGGGACTGGCCAGGTCTCCCACCAGCTCTCTATGGTCCGGACGCAGACCACTTTGCTATTATCTTGCTCGGGAACAGTTACCCTTAGGTGTCTTAGGACTATTTGCCTTAGCAGAAGGGAGAGAGAGAGATGGTATTTAAGGAGGAGAAGCAGTCTTACTAAGAGAATAAATCTAAGCAGTGTTGGTAGAGAGACTCTGTGCAGGCATTCTGTGGGCAGGAAAAGCGAAAGAGTCAGAGTGAGCTGGTCTGTGAAAGAATGCACATACCCTCCCCTACTGACTTCTCCTGTGGCTTCTTATATATGCAATCTTGTGGCTTTTAGCACCACAGGTGTAGACACTGCCAATCACTAATGCTCTTGTCTTGTGAGCTCTCATGTTCTCATAGTGAGAGTCAAAACCCTTCCCCATGCCCTTATAACCAAGGTGTTTCTTATGATTACTGAATGTTCCAAGCTTAACTCTGGCCTCTTATTTCATTAAAGCTATATGGTCTACTACAGACATATATGAAGGTTTTTTAGCCTGATCATGTTCCCTTTACTCTAGAATTCTATTCTATGAAATAGAATGAGAATCTAGAGGATGAACAAGCCACACATCACATACTGATTTGAGGGCTTTGATTTTTTTTTCCTGAGATGCTGCTATATTCCTTGATCACTTCTAAGAGCTTTGTAGTTGCATCTCTGGGATTTTCCAGGTATAAGATCATGTCATCCATGAAGAGCAAGAGTTTGACCTCCTCTGTCTCCATTTGAATACCCTTGATCTACTTCTCTTGCCTGATTGCATTGGCTAAGACTTCCAGCACTATGTTGAACAGCAGTGGTGTTAGTGGGCATCCTTGTCTGTTCTGAGTGGACATGCTTTCAGTTTTATTCCATTCAATGTGATATTGGCTGTGGGTTTGTAGTAGATGGCCTCTATTAGTTTAAGAAATTTCTGACCTATTTTCTTTTTTTTTTTTTTTTTGGTTTAAAAAGAAAAGTGTTTTTTATTTATGACAGAATAAAGATCGTAGGAAGTGGAATAGTAGGGAGTGCTACTGTGGAAAGGTTGTAGTACAGTTATCTATTGCTTAATAACAAGGAATCTAAACTTAGTGGCTCAAAACAGTAGTATTCACTTATTTTCTCTCTCACATTTCTGGGGGTGACTGAGATGAACTCATCAGATTTCCCCACGAGAGCACTAATGTTTTTGCTGTTAAATGGGCTGGAGCTGGAGTCATCTAGAAGGATTCCTCACTCCCATTTCTTATGGCTGATGCTGGCTGTCAGCTGGGGTCATAGTGGGGGCTGTTGCCAGAACACCTATGTAGTCTATCAATGTGCCTTGGGCTTCCTCACAGCATGGAAGCTCTGTATCAAGGGTAGGCATCTCATATATTGCCCTTTATGACTCATTCTGGGAAGTAACAAAATATCACTGCCTTTACATTGTATTTGTTAGAAGTGAGTCACTTAGGTGAGACAGTTATTCACATGAAGAGGAATTAGACTCCATCTGTTGATGAGAAGAATGGTGAAGAATTGGATATATTTTTAAAACATCACATGTAGTTGGACAAGGTCTTTCAAAATGGAAACTCACATTAAAAGAAGGATAAAGTTGTGAAAAGCTCTTGAGGAAGCAGGTTGTAGGCAAAGAGAATAAAAAGAGCAAAACCCAGAATTGGGAGCATGTTTTGGAGACTCCAAGGAGACCTGTTAGCTAAGTAAGGACTTCAGTTTTTATTCCTTCAACAGAACCACAAGTCATTGCTAAGTAATAGTTAAATAATATGCATTTAAGCAGAGTAATAATCAAAAGACTTCAGAAAGTTACATGGATGAAAAATTT
>NW_003853081.1:0-1404 GCF_000181295.1 Otolemur garnettii
TTAAAATAGCTGGGTATTTTAAATAGCACATGAACTTTATGGACATACCACATATTTTCAGTAGATATTTGACAAGTATATCTGGAAGTGAACAAAGAGGCCCTTTCCTACCAGGAGGGAAAGAAGCCTAATGGAATGGGTCACAAGCCAAGACTGTGCCTCAAACCATAGGAGTTAACTAAATGTTTTACAATAAGGCAGGATAGGACCCGAATTTCCCATAAAGAAAACAAATGGCACAGATGTTAGCCTTTTGCAGCAGTTACAGGGGAGGCTTTAGTTACATAAAGGAGCATTGTAAAGAAGGGAGGGTAAAAATAACAAATCTGGCAGAAATGAAGTCCTATGAGTTGCTCCAGTTATGGACATAAATAAGGAAAAACTCTGGGGAATCCAAGATGGTTTGATCCCAAAGGAAGCTGAGGAACAAGTTGATAGATATCTACTTGATCACTATATAGCAAATCTTGGGGACAACCATAATGATCCTTGAGATGGACCTTATCATTTGAGTATATATTACTACATGTACTAATCCTACAGGTTTGACTTGAGATTCTAAAAATCAGCAGTCAATTCAGCTTTCAGTCTGAGTGCTCAGAGAACTGAAATTGGACAAGGTGCCTATGGCAGAGGGGAGATGGTTACCCGGGAATCTGACATTATGCTCTTATTCTGTGCTAGTAATTGTAACTTTCTTATACAATGTTTACAAATAAGAAAACAGATGCCCTAAGAAGATGCCCTTGATCTACAAGTTGAACGATTCTGGCCAAACATCCTTCCATATTAACAAAGGCTTGCCAAAAACCTGATATATGTTTATAAGTCTTTTTTTTTTCTGTTTCAAAAATATGTTTTAAGCCTCATCCTATGGTGTTTTGTAAATGATTTCCTTTTGAGATCTTTATCCAGTTTGGGGTGTTAAAAAATAGAGACAAAAGAAAAGACATGCCCCTGGATAAATAAAGGTAGTATTTTTAAATAAAACAATCAAGATATATTTATGTGGAACTTTTTATCAGTTAAAGTACTAGCTGATTGACAGGGACTCTACTTTATTACTTGATGGATAAAGATATGAAGTTCTCAGATCTAAATGATTATGATTATCTTTATTTTATAAGTGGTCTTTTTCTTTATTCATATATATCAAAGAAAAAGAAGAAAACTCAGAAATTTTACCCATGTGGAGGTTATATTTGGACCTCACCTATTATTGCCTTAGTGACAGATCTAAATTTCACTTGGGCACCTGTGGCTGGAGGGAATTTTGTAGCTGTGGGAGGGGAATCTTACCCTTACTTATGGTTTACCAGTAATGCAGGTATATTTTCTAGTTTCCCATGCAGTTGGGTTGATGCTGTGTAACCAGTTCTGATTCACACACTGTAACCAGACATA
>NW_003853081.1:3285-5196 GCF_000181295.1 Otolemur garnettii
TAATGTATTTCATTCATTATTCTTAACTATTTATATTATCTAGGTTAAAAGTGAGAAGAAAGAGCATAAGTTTTGGAGGTCACTCAATGTCCATCAATAGATTAGTTCATATCTACACTAAGATTTTCCTCTGTTTTATCAAGAATATTTGGTGTATTATGACTTTTTAAAATTACAAAAATCTCTAAATAAGATATTCAATGCAGTAAAATCTGCATCTATCAGTAATAATAACAATAATAGTTAACAATGTAATCCTGTCTACTACGTCAGGTAGCATTTATAGTATGTTCACATATTTGTATTCTATTAAAACTCACAGAAAATTGCAGGTTTTTATTTATCCTCATTTTACAAATGAAAAGTGTCAGGCACAGAAAGGCTCCAAGAACAGCCAAAAGTCACATTTATTAAGCAGCATTGTAGCATTTTAGAACCAGGTATATTGGCTTCAAAAAGGATGATTACAATAAATGTGATACACTGCCTCTTAAAATATGTAATAAAATAGTTGATATGCATACTTTTCATTTGTCACTGCTATGGACTAAATGCTGTGCCCCTCAAACTTGCATGTTGGGTTCCTAACCCCTCAATGTGTTGGTATTCAGAGGCAGGGCTTTTAGGAGGTAATTAAGTCCTGAGGGTAGCACCTTCATGAATGAAATTATTACCCTTATACAAGACACTCTAGATAATTAGAAAGAATATACTCATGTAAAAAACTTGCACCTGGATGCTCTTGAAACAGTATTCACAGACCCCATAAGATACAAACAAATGTTCATCAGTTGGTGAAATGAGTAAACAAAACCTAGAAATACCGTTTATCCCATAGTGGAATATTATCTGACTATATAAAGTGATGGTGATAAAGTGCTGCACCATGTATACAAGATTTAACAATTCAGTCCATGAACTCATCCTAGAAGAAGAGCTACACTCCTCCCTGCTGAGAATCACTATGGTCACCTTGGATGTACTCTCTTTGCAAAGCTCTGCACTCACACCAGTGCCTAGTGCACCCTTCAAAGCCATTTTGGAACTATTTTTCTGAAATGATCATCAGAGCCGTTGTCATATAGCACACAAAAACACGCAGCAACAATAATGAATGTGACTCAGTAAGACACTGCCACACATCAACACAAACACAGCTGTGATACACAGATACAAGAAGGTTATAAAACCTTACTGAGTTGTTTGTACAGTGCTGCCAAAGGAGGCTCATGATGGTAAGACCATGAACCTAATTGTTAGTCCTTGTAAATACTGCAAGAAGTATACTAAGTGAAGGAATCCTGGCACAAAGGACATATTTTGATTATGTAGCTGATCCACCTAACCAAGTGAGTGGTTACCAGCGCCTTGAGGTGGAGAATAGGAGGGGCCACTATGTGTACAGGATCTCACTGTACAGTATTATTAAAAATGCTCTGAAATTAGATAATGGCAGTGATTGTACATTCCTGTGAATACATATAAAAGCACACTAAACTGTACACTAAAAAGAGTGAAATTTATATGTTTACTTTATATTTAAACATATAAAGAAATTTAAAAGGAAGGCATAGTTAACACTCAAGAGAAGCAATCAACTTTACTACATTAATAGGATAAAGGACAAAAAGCCTATTATTTCAATAGGTATAGGAAAATCATTTGTAAAAAAAAAGTAACAGTCATGATAAAGCAAACAAATCCCTGAGCGACTGTGGAATTAAAGTGAACATTCTCATTTTCATAAAGGACTTCCACAATGAAACTACAGCTACTGTAGCCACTTTATAGTGAAATATGGGAGGCTTTTCTGGCCTAATCAGAAAAAACAAAAACAAAAGCAAAAAATGTATACTTACTATTCCACTTCTATTCAACATTGCATAAGTTGGTTTTAGCATTGAAATAAAA
>NW_003853081.1:5891-8856 GCF_000181295.1 Otolemur garnettii
TATCACAGCTCACTGCAGCCTCAAACTCCAAGGCTCAGGTAAAGTACCTACCTCAATCTCCCACGTGTCCTGAACTACAGAAATGAACCACCATACCTTCTATTTGCTTTTTGCCATGATTGTTTACATAGTTAGTGAGCATGTTAAGAAATTCACAAAATATTATGACTTACATTTAAATTTAGCACAGTTATAAGTTATAAATTTATGAATAAAATTATGATATTTTGTATTCTAGCAGTAAACAGAAGAAATTAATCATAAACTTTTCTACTTAAATCATTATAAAAAGTTTAGAAATAAATTTAACATATATATGAAGCTCTCTAGACTAAAGACTCCACACACACACACACACACACACAAAAAAAAAACGGGCTAAGTGAAAATAATGACTAAAGTAAATAAAGGGATAGACCATGGTCCTAGATTAGAAAATGTGATGTCATTAATATATCAATACCTTCATGATCCCAGTGGTCTTTTTACAATATATTTACAAACTTATTTTGAATTTTATTTAGAGTTATAAAGACCATAAAATAGTTAAAGCAAACAAGGAAGAAAAGGAACAAATTTAGGGAAATTTTTATATGATTTAAAGATTTGCTATAAAGCAACTATAATTTTAGAACTATAATATTAACATAGGAATGATAAATAATTAAAACACGATAAAAACATATCCCAGAAATAGTCACAAGTGTATACTGCTATTTAAATTTTCACCAAGGGAACCAAGTAATCCACTGGGTAAAGGTAGATGATTTTGACAAATTTTGATGGTTGAAATAGATGTTCACACACATAGGGAAACTTCAATCTCACCCTCACATTATACAAAAAATTAATGTGAAAGAGAAAAAATACTTCAATGTAAAACAGCAATGATTTTGAATAAGACATAGGATGATATGTCCATGGATTGGGATTATTCAGAAGTTCTTTAAAAGAATGTAAAAGTAAACACCTTAAATGCAAAAGATAAATCAATTTTCATCACAAAAGAAAATTCTGGTCATTAACAGATAATATTAGGAATGTAAACAAATCTTAGGATGTGATAAATATTCACAATGCATATTTTTGTAAAGAGACAAAGAACTGGTATCCAAACTATTAATTGTCAAGTACCTGCCCTGGGGGCAGGGTCTGCTAAGACCCGTGGAAACTGGTGGTGATCAATTGAAGAAACATAGAGTTAGAAACGATGGTAAAGAAAGAGACATGAGACATACAGGAGAATTAAAAGTGGGAGCCCATATGTGGGCTTCTGACAACAGCCCAGAGTGTTTGCTCCACTCTGATTTATTGAAGTCGATATTCCCAGAGGGTAAGATGAGGGAGGGAACAAGATACCAGCAGCTTCTCTGACTGAGCATACCAGCTCCTATTGTTATTACCTTAAGGGTAGCCTTCAGAAATCCGAAATCTGAGCTTTGTATTGGGAGAGCCTCCTGCTTGGCATCATACACACAGATTTCTAGGGAGGTACTAAACTCTGATAGTTCTCTGTGGAGTAAAATGCCACCTGTGTTAATGTCTTCTGAGGGGTTGGCTAGAGGGAGGCATTTTCCTCCCATCACCACCACAAAGGAGCTTTCTCAGTGATAAGGGATATAAGCTCTTCTGCCCATAGCTGTTCTGCTTCCTGGGGGTTACTCCTTTGACCTTTGCCCTGGCAAATGCAAATGTCCAAAATGAGTATCTGCTTTGCCTGTTTAATGGGCAGGAAATGCCCTAGAAGATGTATCTTTTTCTAGGATTCGCCACAGTCTCTTCTAGAATTTCAGAAAAGGCAGGAAGCTTGCTAGCAAAGGCTAGCTTAAATGTAAACCAGCTGACTTTTCTTTGTTCTGACCCACTCAGCTTACTTTTTAATCTTCCTCTTTTTCGGGGGGTGCTTTCCTTGCTAAGAATGGGGTCTTTGGTCTCCATTCTGCCAGCAATTAATATATGAAGAATATATGAAGAACTACAATTTGGTGGTGGCTCACATCTGTAATTCCAGCAATTTGGGAGGCTGATTTGAAAGGACTGTTTGATGCCAGGAGTATGAGACCAGCCTCAGTAACATAGTGAGACCTGTCTCTACAAGAAATTAGAAAAATTAGAAAAGTATGGTGGCATATGCCTACAGTCCCAGCTACTTAGGAGGCTGAAAAGGGAGACACTGCTTGAGCCTAAGAGATCATGAGTTATGATCATTTCTCTTCAGTCCAGCCCAGGTGACAAGTGAGACCTGACCCTGTCTCTTAAGAACAAAACTATAACTCAGTAGTAAAAAGACCTATAAATAACAAATTAGCACAGATTTGAACATACACTTCAAAAAAACGACAATATATGGGCCCAGCCCGCCAAACAACAATGACAGCTGCAACAAAAAAATAGCTGGGCGTTGTGGCTGGCGCCTGGAGGCTGAGGCAAGAGAATTGCTTAAGCCCAGGAGTTGGAGGTTGCTGTGGGCTCCGATGCCACAGCACTCTACCGAGGGCGACAGCTTGAGGCTCTGTCTCAAAAAAATAAATAATAAATAAAAAAGTTTCAGTGTTAAAAAAAAAAAATGACAATATACAAGTAGCTAATAAGCATACTATAAAAGATTTAATCACACTGGTTATCAGGGGAGTACAAACTAAAATCATAATGACAGCACTCTGCACCCCTTTAAATGGCTAACTTTTAAAAGACTTGCCTCTATATATGTGATGTGAGAAGCACTGTCATATGACATTGTTGGTGGGAACACACAATGATGCAATTACCTTGCAAAACCAAGAGAAAATGTTGTTTTAATATGAAGCAAATACCTCACTCTGTAACATCAGTTTTTCTCCTAGGTATTTACTAAAGTGAATTAAAAACACTGGCTTATAAAAAGTTAAAAAACAAAACAAAAAACAATGTGTATAACACCTTTATGCATATTAGCCATAAGGAAAAATTGTCCAAGTATTCATCA
>NW_003853081.1:9107-12902 GCF_000181295.1 Otolemur garnettii
GGCAGGAGTTGAGGGAATTTATCTGTGTGATGATAACAGTCTCTAATTTAATGCAAGAATATGCATTTGTCAAAGTTCAGCAAATGTTGCCTTAAACATTTAGTCTTGTAAACCTACCTCAAAAGAAAAAAAATGTAAATAAACATCTCACACTAATTAACAATGTGAATCTTGAAGCAGTTGGTATATTCAGCGTAACACTTTGCACCGAAATGCATGCACAAAAAGGGAACAAATGAAATACTTTGGTAAAGAACAATCTATAAGTGGAGAGAATGTCAGCAGGAACACAGCGAAATTAAAACTGCAGAATCTGACTTGTGAGTATATTTCTGTCCACTAAATATTTTTCAATTTTTTGTACATTTGAAAATGTGTAATATAAATAAAACCTGTGTGTGTTTTGATGATACAAAGTATTTGTCTTTATAAACATCTCAATAGGAATGATGTATACTGAATCATTTATACTGAATTGGTTTAAATGTTTCTTTCTTAGGAAAAATTGTAAATTTGGGGGATAATTTTTATTTTTCAATTCCTATAGAAAACCAACTTTGCTGGAGTCTACACATAAACTGAATACACTATTCTTTACCTTTAATTTTGAATGGAGGAAACAACCCACTCTGGTTTCCAAGCCAAAACCAAACGCATCCTGTGTTCTAAATATCAAGTGTTGATCTAGCTCTCTATAATGCTTCCTGAATAAAACTTCTCTAATAACCAAAACAACATCAGTAAGGTACAGAACTACACAAATAGAAATGATAATAGAAATAAAAATGGCAGTTGGAAACCATTAAAATCAGATTCCCTCTTATGGACTTGAGTTAAAGTTTAGGCAGAGACACTCTGTATGGGGCTCTTCCTTCTTTCCCACTGTCGCTTCTAATAAATTCACAGTAATTACTAAGAGTTCTCTACATCACATATAGAAAATTTCAGATCTAGTTTTATTTCCTTGTATTTAAATAGAGAAGCAAAGTGACTCACCAAGTTCACAAAATACGGTTCTCTAATTGCCAATTGAATTTTCAATTAAAATAATAATTCAGACTAATATGGTAACATAAAAACAGTTGCTGATGTGATTCAATTTTCACTTTCTTATTGCCATTATTGATAGACTCAAAAGTGTACATTAACGTTTTTTCATTTCCCAAATATCTTATTCATATTGTACAAATCACCGTAGACTAAACTAAAGTAAGTTAGTTACTAGGCTAAACTAAATAACTTATTCATATTATACAAATTACCGTAGACTAACTAAAGTAAGTTGGTTACTAGTTCTAGTTAGACTAGACCAAATGAAGGTAAGTTCTCGTTCCTTGCACTTTGCATGCAGAACACAGTTGCTGATGAATTTGCTCAGATAACTTGTCAATTCACCAGTGTTGCTTTTAATAATACTTTACTTTTAAACACATTATTTCTTAATTTCTAAATCAGACTTCATAAACAGAGGGCACCAAAAAATGCATACACATATTAAGAAAGGAAAAAAACTGAATTAAAATTTTAATAATCTTTACCATTGCTCATGGGATAATAAAAGATGAATACAAGTAATATTAAGCACCTCTTGTAACCGCAGAAATCACTCAAACATGATTTGAGTACTGCAAACTTAATACAGTTTTCATTTTTCCTTCTTAAAATATATATACATGTTTTGGCACCCTCTGTATATTATTCACTCAAAAGTTACTGTAGGAAAGGTATGGTCTTAAGCATATCTATCAAAGGAATTTTTGTTTCCTCTTATTGGACAACTGGTGACATCTACTTAATATACAAAAAGATTTTAAATTTCAGGTATGAAAGGAGATATATAAAGATAAAGATTGATTTTCAGACCCTGAGACTGAGCTGTGCAGGTATTAACCCATTTCCACCTAAGTGACCAGGCTATCTGCTCTTGTCTTTCTATATTAGGTATGTGTTAACAATTACGTATGAAGAAAGAACATTTCAGTCCCTCTACTCTTCTGCTATAATTATGTGTGCTTTGCCTTTGAAACTTGAGGGTAATGGACATGATGCACAGAAACCAATGATTTTGATCAATCTCTAAGTGATTTTTTCCTCTCTCCTTTCTGGAGCTTAGAAAAAAAAATGAGCCCTCACTACAGCATATACTCAACATATTTTGAGAGACTGCCCAAGAGAGTATCATTAAAAAGTAGAATTAATATTCTTTAAACAAGTGCTCTTAAACTTCAGCATGTGTCCAAAACACCTGGAGAGTATGTTAAAACACATATTCCTGGGCCCCAGTGTGAGGGCATCTTACTCAGTAGGGCTGAAGTATAAACTTAGGACTCTGCAGTTCTCTGCCAAGTTCCCCTATAGCTGTGGCTCTCAACCTTCCTAATACTGATGTATTTTAATTGTTAAAAAGGGGTTGCTGGCAGCACCTGTGGCTCAAAGGGGTAGGGCACTGGCCCCATATGCTGGAGGAGGTGGGTTCAAACCCAGCCCCAGCCCCAGCCAAAAAAAAAGGGGGGGTTGTGACCCACAGGTCTCTACCCTAGAGAAACCCGTGTGATGAATATACTTTGAGAACTATTTATTGATAGTAATTTCTCTGATATATATTCTCTTAAAGATAATTCAGAAAGTTGAATGAAGTTTGAGATCATAGAATATTTTTAGTTCTCTATTGTCCTTCACATTCAAGTTACAGTAAAAGAACAAATTAGAGCAAAAGGGCTAGAGTGTACAAATTAAATATATGGTGGATTTGTAAAGATTCTATTTTATATTTGAATCCACAAACACTTGATAACAATATGATCTAATAACTTTCACTGATATTTTTCTCTGAATTTTTAAAACGTATGATTTTGAATACCATACAAGTGTTTTGTTTTGTTTTTCCATTTCATTCTCATTTTCCCTCCTTCCTTCCTCTAAAATAATTAAATATATGCTATTTTTTATGTTGTGACTAAAGCTGAATTCCATTTTTAGGACTATGGCACAGGAATGTATCTTCTGAGGACTGGGAGTTGCATATCATTACAATGCACATTGGTAGTCTCATTTGTGGGATTTAACAAAAAGCACTGCACAACTAAGTCTGTTACATCCATATGGAACCATGTCACAGTTCCAGTTGCCCTGCAATGATATAAACAATATAAACTGAGTTTCAAAGAAGACTTTTTTAAAATGTGTAACCTTGTATAGAGCCTTCCATGTCATTTCATTCCACTCATGACTTGGGAGTAGGCTGGAACAGACATGTGAGGAGGTGGGAAATGTAGAGATCTATCTCTCTACCTCTCTTGCCACCTATACTGTGTCTATTTTAACCAAAGTTTTCTCCCTTTGGCACCTTAGAGGAGGGGCTGGAGGGATTTGGCAAGCAGTGTAATTTTCTAATTTCCATTTGTCACCTTCTTGCTGAAAATTCACAAGAAATAATATATAGCTTAAGTCATTTATTTTTCCCAAGGCTTGGGAGATATGTATGTATACATTTGCAACACATACCTTTTCTTGGCGACCATAGATATCAATTTTCTTATCTGTAAAAGGGATTGGGTATAGATTAAATAATCCATCAGCCTCTTGCATAAACTAATTCAATAGCTTCCTTCTTAAAGTGTGATGATGGTAACTAAGATATTGGACGTCCATTTAGTAGATATATTGAAGACACTATTGAACTATCTGGATATATTTATTTTGGTTGTGAAACAAAGAGCCCTCTCACATGTGTGGAGGTTTGGTCAGTAGGTTGTTTTCATAATGGCTGTCTAGAAAATCAAGGCTTGTGATTTT
>NW_003853082.1:0-953 GCF_000181295.1 Otolemur garnettii
ATGATTTTGATACCAGACAGGTGGCGTCCCAGCCAGCTCAGCCGAGCAGGGCTGGAGGACCTGCCACCTCCATCTTGGCAGTGTTGGTGGTGGCAGCCAGCAGAGGAACCAGCAGGCTGAAGCATAGGTAAGGGGGGGGGGCTTCCCTCCCCTAAGGGAGGCTCCAGTAGCCAAAGGAACCGGACACCAGCAGGGGAAGAGATTGGTGATTCCTCCAGTGCATCCCTGATTGGTCTATTTTCAAAAGCTGCTCCTGATTGGTCTGTTTTCAGGACCTGAAAGCTCATTGGACAACTGCCCCTATATAAGCCCCTGAGCAGAGAGCCCAAGTGCAGACTGCCACAGACCTCCGAGAGAGAGCAGGAGCACAAGGAGGTTTGGTTCCTGGTGAGAGCTGTAACACTACCTTACTGCTGGTCCTGCTCTGCAAGGAGATTTGGTTCCTTGTGAGAACTGTAACACTTATTTTATAAGACCTATCTTATTGCTGATCCTGTTCCACAAGGAAGCTTGGGTTTTTGTAAGAGCTGTAACAATTGTATTATCAAATAAAACCTATCCTGTGGTCTGTCATTTCATTCTTTGAACTGCCAAGACCAAGAGCCTGGAAATCTAGTATCAAAAATCCCGTATCAATTTCATCACCACTTTCTGTGTAGGCTTCTTTGCTGCCGGCATAAACAAGCTACCATTAGGATGGCAAAACTGTGTCTGTAGTTCAGGCACATACTTTGATTATACTGCTTCTTATACAAGATATAATATTGTAAACTTTTGATTCAAAATCAGACATTTCATATTTAATTACTAAATATTTGGTGGGTGTGAAAAAGTAGCATTTTTCTAAAAATTGTAATTATTTCACCCTGAGAGTATAGGCATGTTGTAGAAATATTAAAATATTGATATTTTATAGAAAAAGATTATAAGCAATAAAGAATAAAATACATTTT
>NW_003853082.1:1667-2515 GCF_000181295.1 Otolemur garnettii
GGTTTTTTTCTGGTTCCATACAGTGCATAGAACATTTTCCTAGATCTGTCAAAACGATGCTGGTATTTTAATGGGGACTGCATTGAATCTGTAGATTACTCTGGGTAATATAGACATTTGATAATATTAATTCTGCCACTCCATTGTCAAGCCATAAGCATGATTTTTTTTCATCAGTTTACGTCCTCTGCAAGTCCCTTCTTCATTCTTTCATGTTCTCCCTATAGACATCTTTCACTTCCTTTTAAAAATATATTTCTAGGTTTTCGGTTTACTTTGTATCTATTGTGAAAGTTACTGAGTATTTGATTTTATTTTCAGTTTGTGTACATTGATTTTGTAACCTGAGATTCTGCTAAACTTACTTATCAATTCCAGGAGTCTTTGGAAGAGTCTTTGGAGTTTTCTAGATATAAGATCACACCATCAGCTAAGAGGGGTAGTTTGACCTCTACATTCCCCATTTGGATACCCTTGATTTCCTTCTCTTATATGATTTTTTGGTTAGTATTTCCAACACTGTGTTGAATAGATAAGTGATAGTGGGTAACCTTGTCTGGTTTCCAGTTTTAAGTGGGAATGCTTTCAATTTTTCCCCATTCAGTACGATGTTGGTGTGGGTTTTATAATTTTAATTTATAATTTTGAGGAATGCCCCATCTATGCTCACTTTGTTAAGTATTGTAAAAGGGGCTGAATTTTGTCAAATGCCTTTTTTTGCACCAATTGAGAGGATTATATAGTCTTTTTTTTTTTTTTGCAGTTTTTGGGTTTGAACCTGCCACCTCCTCTGGCATATGGGGCAGCACCTTACTTCTTTGAGCCATAGGCGCCACCCTATGGTCTTC
>NW_003853082.1:4097-12895 GCF_000181295.1 Otolemur garnettii
CAATCAGCTTGTTTCCATTTCCAATTCATTTCATCAGTTCTAAAGCGGGCATTGTTTTTGTTCAAATATGGCAATAATCCATAGGTCATCTTGATTTCACAGTCCATGTTCTTAATCGTACATACATTGTCTATCTCCTTTAGGTATGAAGTGCATTGAGTAAGGTAGCTATTTCAGTCATAGTATTATGCCTTACTACGAACTTTATTGCACGGTGTTGCTTCCTTTCTGCTCAGTAGTTCACCTGGGAAAGGCGTAAACATTGTGATACTCCTCTTTTCTAACTGCACACCATGCGTGTTGGTTAAAATTGACTTTTAAGTGGGTTTCCTGTCATCTAGAAAAATCCAAAGTTCATGACATAAATTGATGATATTCTATACATTTTTCAGGAAGGAAGTTGCCATTGACTGTAAAGAAAATAAGGTTTGGTAAAAATTAACATTATATTTACCACAAATTAGAGTTCAAGTACACATAAGAGGGAAAGTCCACAAAGAGGTAAAGTATGCGCAGTGATAGGATCAAATGGCCATTTGTTAAAGTTGACTAAGTCTACCACTGAGTAGTACTGGCATGATAAGGATGATAAGATGAATTATCACTCTATCTTTGTAATGCACAAACTTTGTGAACCTGTGAACCTGGGGTGGTAATTAAGTCCACTAATGTAGCTTACTCATTTATATAATGACAATAATATTCATTTTATCAAATTCTTGTGAGGATGCATTTTATGTACAAATCATAGATGTCTAGTAAATGCTATTAATAGACCCTTCTCCACATCCTCTTTGACTTAACAGAATTTGCAGTTGAATTTTCACATTTATCTGATCTATGACTTGAATGGAAGAAAGTATATACAAAATTTTCCTCCTTCTCATATTGCTTATTTAAATGAAACAATAAAAATGTAAATAAATCTGTTCCTGTGTGCTTCTTTGGCTTGGTAAAATCTAATTTTCTCTAATTTCTTTCTATTCCTATGAGAAAGATCAAGTGATTTTTGGATCTCACAGTTAAGTTCCACAATCTTTTCATACATCTATGAATTTATTCTTTGTAAGATAGAAACTTAATTTGAGTCTACTCTCAGATGACATAGGCAAGAGAAATGGCAAAAACTATTCACTGGTGAAATTTCTCCAAAGTTGTTCAAATATCACAAAGGAACTAGCCACATTCTCATATCCATTGATAAAGAAATAGGCCATTTCAAAAAGCAGAGGCCGTAACCACTCCTCTGGAGTAGCATACTTCAATCTTTCTTAAATGAGAAAAAATGAACTGCTGAGTTGGATGTCAAAATATCTATTTATAATGAGTTAGCCAAGTGCTGTAGATTGACTGTCTGGGCCCTCTCAGATTCCTGTGTTGAAATCCTAAGCCCCAATATGATAATAAGGAGAGTTAGGACCTCTGGGAGAGAATTACATCATGAAGGCAGAGTGCACATGGAAGGGATTTGTTCCCTTATGAGAGACTATAAAGAGCTCTTCTCCCCCTCCCACCAGGTAAGAACACTCCTACCAGACAGCTGTCTGTGGGCAAGGAAGGAGGCCCTCGTCAGACACAGGATGTTCCAACACCTTCCTCTCAGACTTCTAGGCCTACAGACACAAAATAAATTTCAATTGTTTGTGAGCCATCCAGTCTATGATACTCTGTTACAGCAGCCTACCTAAGATTATAAATAAAGCCAGAAAATCCATTTTTCAAATAGTTAATGTAGTATTTTATTACAGGACTCACAGTTTGCAACCATCTCAGACCCTACCCCTGGCTCTAAGAAATTCAAAGTCAGTGTGACTATTCTTTTCCACACTTTGTTAATGGAGGAACTAGCCCTTGCTCATCTGAGTCTGGGGAAGACGTAGCTGTGTGCAGTACACAATGGAAGAGCAAAATAATGATCATAGAGAGTTCCTCCTTCTGAAAGAACCGATTTAGAGAACTATAAACATGACCCTGTGAATTTAGAATAATATTTGAGTCAGGAAACATCAGAAAAATATGGAAATGATGAATTTATTAAAGGATAATTGGGGAGCATTATCATTTGATTATTAAAAGAAATGAAATAGACCATAAATAAAAGGGGCTTGTTGCTCTATTTTTTTAACTAAAGTGTCAAAAAATCATACCATATCAAATATCTCTTTTTGTGCCCTAAAAACAGCATGCTAACTTCTATCACCCCTTAGTTTTGCTAATTTTTCAACTGATGTGAATGGAATTACATAGGATCTGCTTTTTTTATAGCCTTTATGAGGTAAATACATGCTGTTGTTATTCAGCCATGTCTTCCCTTTCAGTGTCATGTAATATTCCATTAAATGAATACATATCACCAGGCCTTCTATCTACTATTGGTAAGCAGTAAGATTGTTTCCAATTCATAGTCTCTATATCTGGCTTGTGGTGAATCTAGATGCACCATTTTCCCATTATGCCCTACTCTTGTTGGTATTTTTATTTAATTTTCTAGGAGTTGATTGTTTAATCACAATATATGTGTATGCATAGACTTGAAAAGACAAACAACTTTCCGAAGTGATTATACCAATTTATACTTTCACTAGAAGTACATGAGAGTCTTGAGAACCATTGGTGGTATCATTTTTAAAAGTTTCATCCAGTTTAACCGAAATCTATTTTGTCAAGTTTTATTTTGTATTTCCTTCACTGTGAATGGTGTTGAGTATTTTTTCCTGTGTTTATTGACTTTTTGATTTTTTTTTTTTGGAAAGTACCTGCTCAAAATATTACACCTTTTTTATTTAATTGCTTTCCATGTACTAACTGCCTTGTGGTTCTCATATGTTGTGGATGAGAAGTTAAACTTGGGACCCTATTGAGTTTATTGACTAATTTATGTAAATTATATCTTCACAATATTCAATCTTTCAAATTATAGTACATGCTTCTCTTTATTAGGTCTTTTAAATTTTCTCTAATAAAACTTGATGGAGCTGGACATAGTAGCTTATGCCCATAATACTAACACTCTGGGAGGCTGAGGTGCATGGATTGCCTGAGCTCATGGGTTCAAGACCAACCTGAGCCAGAGTGAGCCAGAGTAAGACCTTGCCTCTATAAATAGCGGAGCATTGTGGCCGGTGCCTTTAGTCCTATTTATTTGGGGGCTGAGGCAAGAGAATTGCTTGAGACCAAGAGGTTGAGGTTTCCGTGAGCTATGACAGCACAGTACTCTAACAAAGGTGATAAAATAAGATTCTGTCTCAAAAAAAAAAAAAAAAACTTGGTAGATTCTTATGTAGAGGTTTTGCATACTTTTTCATTAGATATATTACTAAGTATCATATTAATGATTCTTAGTATTACCTTAAATATTAATTTTTATATTCTTTTCTTCTTGTTTTTGTTTTTATTGCTTTTGTGTCCAAATACTTTACTAAACCCAATGAAGATTCATATATTTTGTCACTACTTTTTTTATTTTCTAACCACATAATCACGTCATATGTGAATAATGACTATTTCACTTTTTCCATTTCAATTCTCATGTCTTACATCTTTCTCTGGTTTTATTGCCCTGAATAGAACCTTCTGTGAAATGATAAGTAACGGCAATGATATTAGGCATCATTGAGTTTTCCTTTGGTGTTAAATTCCCCCAAATTTCCCCCCAAATTATATTTTTGTCATTTTTTGTAGATTCAGTAATCAGATTAAGAAAATTTCTTTAAATTCTATTATGCCAAGCTTAATTTTAAAACGTAAATAGTGTCTCATTTATCAATTTTTCTTTTTCTCTTTATTGTTGGGGATTCATTGAGGGTACAAAGAACCAGGTTACATTGATTGCATGTGTTAGGTAAAGTCCCTCTTATGAGATGATCATATATTTTACTCAACATTCCTGTTCTGCAGTTAATTATACTGGTTGAATATTTTACTGATAACCTAAAATTTTCTTTGATGCAATACACATGAGGAAATTATGATATGCATATAAATTATGTTTTGTGTGTTATTATGTTCTGTATTTTATATATTCTACATTATTTGTTATTTAGAATTTTTCAATTATAATAGTGAGAGAAATTGGCCTCCAATTTTCTCTTTTCAATGCCTTATCAGATTGTGATTTCAAGGGTATGCTTCCCTCATAAAATGGTGTAGAAAGCATTCTCTGTTTTCTCATTCTCTGAGACAAATTTTTAAAATATTGACATTATGTGTATCTTAAATGTTTGACTTAATCATCACTAAAAGTCTATTGGCCCAGTGATGTTTGCCAAGAATTTTTAAAATATGGATTCAATTTTTAAATAAATCCAGGAACATTTTGGTTTTCTCTTTGATACTGTTTCCATGGGGAATATTTATCATGTTTGCTCCTTATTCTGTCTTCAATTTCTTCATTCCTGATTTAGATCATGTGTCTTCTGCCTGAGAATTATCTTTAGTATATTTTTAAGTATAATTTTGATTGTGATAGACTCCACCATTTTTTTCTAAAAACATTTTATTTTACCTTCAATTTCATAAGGATTTTTTTCTAATCATAATCATACTTTAGCAATTATTTTCATTTACTACATGGATTTCAATATATTGCCTTCTGAGTACTATAAGTTGAGTCTACAAGTCAGTTGACAGTCTTATATGCTGCTATTTCAAAATTAAGATATCTTTCTTAATATTGGTGCTTTTGAAATTTATTTTCTTTGTCTTTGGATCTCAGCAATTGTACTATGGTATGTTCAGTATGATTTTCTTTTATTCACTATGGTTGGTGTTAGCTGAGTTTCTTGGATATATATGTTGACATCTTTCATCAGTTTAGGAAAATCCTCAACTACAATCTCCTGAAAAATGTCTTCTTTTAATTTTTCTTCTCTTCCTAGGAACTCTATTACACATGTTAGATATCTCACTGTTAGGTATTCTTTTCATACACTCGATTCTCCTTTCTGTGTTTGACTCTGTGTATTTTTAATTCATCTGTATTACAGCTCAATAAGTCTGAAATCAGAAAAATTACATTGCATTAACTCTTGAAATTTGTTCATATGTGCTTTGTTATTCTGAGTATGATCAGTTTTGCAAAATGCTCCCAGTACACTTGGCACACTGTGTGTTCTGCATAGTCATGGTGGCTCCCTCCATGTCAGTTCAGACCAGTCGCTTTAGTCGTTTTGCTTCATTTTCTGTATAAGCACTGACTCTTTTTCTGCTTTTTCAATTATTGAGAGATATATATGAAAAGTTTCCAATATATTTGTGATAGTGTTTATTTCTTTTGCATTTCTATCGACGTTTAATTTCTAGGAGGCGAATTTATGAAGTATACATACAAATTTAGAACTGATAACCTTCATAATATTATAGTAGGTCTTGCGTAAAATCTTACCTTTTTTTTTTTTTTTATGGAGACAGAGTCTCACTTTGTCACCCTTGGTAGAGTGCAGTGGCATCACAGTTCACAGCAACCTCAAACTTGGGCTTAAGTGATTCCCTTGCCTCAGCCTCCAAAGTAGCTAAGACCACAGGCACCCATCCCAATGCCTGGCTATTATTTGTTGTTGTCATTGCACTTGTTATTGTTGATTTTAGCTTGCATGGGCCATGTTTGAACCCACCAGTCTCAGTGCATGTGGTCAGCACCCTATCCATGGGGGCTGACCCCAGTTGTTATTTTTATAGTATATTTTTCCTAATATTTTTGTAGTGTATTTCACATGCTTTTATGATACACTTTTCTGTATTTTGTTCTCGGTGGTGATATTTTTATTTCAGATCTATTTATAAGAAGTACGTACTTAATTCTCTTTTTTATCCAAATGTCATTTCTGCTTAAATATTTATTCTCTTTGGAATCATTTGAATTGCTTATTTTTTGGATATATGTGCACCTGTTACATCACACTTTCTTTCTTACCTGCATTAGGATTGATCCAATTACTTTTAATTATTCATTTTTGTTCTTCTTCATGAGAGTCTTAGTTATTCCCTTATGGGATTAGAACGTGAATAAGATTTGAAGTGAATGAACAGTTTCATTACTACCTCCATAAATGCTAGAATTTTAAAATAATGTGACAACATATATGCATTCCTACTTTTTGTCCTGTCATTGCCTAGAATTTTGATTTAATTATACATATAATTCAAAGACCACACACTATTTTTACTGTTTTATAGGTATTAGCCTTCTCATTGTTCTGTTTTTCTCTGACTCTGTTGAGAAGCTAAGGATTAAACATAAGTGATAAATCAGAGAAATTGAGAAGGAAAGAAAAGAATATTAAAACCCACTGATTTACTACTATATGTCAGGCAGTGTGCCCTGTGTTAATAACAATAAAATTAATCATTCGTTTTCCCTATACCAGAAGCTAGACACTATCCTAAATCCTTCACATGTGATATACCTTTAAAGCTTTAGGAAAAAACGTTTGAAATTTTGTTTAGCCTAAGCTGTATATGAAAACAAGTAAAAATCACCTTTTAGTCAGCAAATATATATTATATTATTTGATGTACTAAACACTATTTGAAGGACTGGGAATATAACAAAGAGCTAGACAGACAAAATAGTCATTATGGTGGCTACCTTTTAGTATAAGGAGACAGGCAAAAAAAATAAACAAGCTGATATATGAATGCCTATATGATGTGAGAGAGTGTGATGAGTGCTATTGGGAAAAATAAAACAGTCATTTAGTTTGCTATTTTATGTTAGGATGGTGAAAGAGCTTCAGTGGCAAAATTTTATTTGAGGAAATACTCAAAGAAAATATAAGAGTCTAAAACTCAGGGCCCAGACATGTTAAAAATTATGAAAATGTTTGAAAATAGTGAAATATGGAATCATTCTCCCCATTACAGGACTTGTTAAACTGATACACAGAAGTAGTAAATAACAGATATAGAAAATACCGAGAAAACCATCAGGCACTGTGGCTCAAAGGGGTAGGACACTGGCCCCATATCCCGGAGGTGGTGGGTTCATCCTAGCCCTGGCCAAAAAAAAAAAAAAAAAAACAAAAAACGTTAAAAAGAAAATCAGGCACTGAGGAAATAATAGCCTTTTCCAGTTTAATATCTTAAAAATATTTTTCTTTTTTTTTCTGGTTTTATTTATTCTGCTTTCTTGCTCAATGCAATCAAAATTCTTATTTCTCAAAATAAATATATACAAGCTGTCCACAAAATCTTAATGCAATCCTAACCTCTCAATAGACAGAGTAAGCTCCTCATGTACTAATTTATATAAGTATCTGAAGAAATAAGCATACAGACATTTTACGTTTCCTCAAAGCTACATTCAATATTCTCTCTGCATTTCCTTTTAAATAGAGCCAATAAATACTAATTAAAAATGCATACTTTGGGAAAATAAAACAATGAATTCTACTTTATGTAAGGAAGAAAAATAATTGCATTTTAAAACTTCTTTTATTGTCCAAAGGCTGCTTCTCTCTGTCTCCCAAAACTTTAATAAAAACTATTTTGCAATAAAAACATATCATCACAGCAGGAAGTATAGAAAAGAAAAGAACTAAAGAAAAGAAGCTAAGTCTTTTGAGTAATCCAGTATGCCATAAGGTAAAAATCAGAACACTTCATTAAATGTAAGTATCAAATATACAATGAAATAAATGACAAATGAAGTGGGGGTGGGGGTGGGGGCATAGATTGTTTCAGATATGCATGGGGGAAAACGTATACTGAAAAAATTCATTTTAATCTGTTTAACTGTATGTTCTGTATTTTGATTTGCTAATATTGCAACCTTAGCAGAAGGCATAGCTCCTAAGAAGATCCAGAAATTGAACCAACTCAGTAGAAAGAGAACTTTGAACCAGAAGGAAAACAAAGACTGCTGCCTCAATACTTCCTGTGACTTTAAAAGTTTCACGTGTCAGAAGGGAGCAGATAGAAGAACATAGATGGAGCTGGTGGAGGGCAGGTGACTGGTAGATGATCTAATCTAACCATGAGGTTTGAGTGCAGGAAGTCCCACATGAAATTTCAGTTACTTTTACATAAGGCAACTATAATAGCGCTTCCTTTGAAAGCAGTATGTTGATCCTGTTTTCTAGTTTAATCCACCACTTCAGGGTATTTCTTAATCTCTTTTCATAAATATGTTGGAAGATACTTCTGGCTCCACAATTCTATTCTGTAGAGTGAAACCCACATGGAACTACCACAAGCAAATGGCAGAACACCTCATCTCCAAAAGGTCCTGGGAGAACAATTTTAATGACTATGGATCTCTTGTTTGGTATATTTTAGAAAACATCGTGCATAGGCTAATTAATGGGTATATTCAAATGGAAATAAATGCAAGTGTACAAACACACTTGTTATAGGGAAGAAATGATTTTACTGTATTTGTAAGCAAATTCTTCAGTCCTTGAAACCTCATTATACAATGTGTTATGTAGATAGACACTCTAAGTTAAAAAATGCATGTGAGCATTTGTGACCATCTAAGAACAAAACAAGACAACGACAAGAACACATACCTTTCTAAAATTATAAATTTATATTGTTATCCTGTGGAAACGACAAAATAGTAGACACACATTGCTATGACATGAAGTTTTATATGACTGGCCAGCTAGGTATTACTTGGATCTCTTTTCTGGTTTTGTTTCTTTAATCTGTAGCCAGTTTTAAATAGAATAACTGAGCGGAGTGATCCAAATTTGTCATTAAACTTAGATTTTTATTACCTGAGTTTATTTTGCTTTATTTTTATACGGCAAGATCATAACAGATGTGAAATTTTCATTATTTTTAAAAATCCGTAACAA
>NW_003853083.1:0-1793 GCF_000181295.1 Otolemur garnettii
TTTCAAATGTCTGTGTCTCTATTTTTATGCCAGTACCATTATGTTTTGACCACTATAGCCTAGTAGTACAGCCTAAGTCTGGTGTGGTGATGCCCCCGGCTTTGTTTTTATTACTAAGAACTGCCTTAACTATACGTGGTTCTTTCTGGTTCCATACAAAATGTAGAATTATTTTTTCTGAGTCTTGAAAACACAATGTTGGTGTTTTAATAGAGATGGCATTGAATTGGTAGATTGCTTTGGGAAGTATAGACATTTTAATGATGCTGATTCTTCCCAGCCATGAATACGGTATGTTCTTCCATTTGTTAATATCCTCTGCTATTTCTTTCTTAGGGTTTCATAATTGTATTTATAGAGGTCCTTCCCTCTTTTGTTAGATATATTCCTAAGTATTTCATTTTCTTTGAAGCTATGGTGAAGGGAGTTGGGTCATATGTTTGAACACTTTATAAAGTCTCATAATTCTGTCAGTGAACGTTCTGCTTTCTCTCTCTTCTTTTCTACCTCTTTAACTATCTGAGTTATCTCAAGAACTTTGTCATCTACCTCTGAGATTTGTTCTTCTGCATGGTCTAATCTGTTGTTGATACTTTCTATTGCATCCTTAAGTTCCCTAATTGACTACTTCAATTCCTTCATCTCTGCCATATCTTTTCTATATTCTTCATATTATTCATCTCTTATTTGATTCCGTTTTGGATTTCCTTTTGGTTATTTTCCATTTTCTCAGCAATTTCCTTCATTGTTTTTTGGTTATTTTCCACTTTCTCAGCAATTTCTTCATTGTTATCATCATCTGCATTTTAAATTCCCCTTCTGTCATTTCTAACATTTCTTTATAGGTGGAATCCTCGCAGTAGCTACCTCACAGTCCCTTGGGGGGAGTTGCTCTGGACTGGTATTTCATGTTGCCAGGATTTTTCTGCGGATTCTTCCTCAACAGTGTTTTCTTTTATCTGTTTCCCTGCCCTAATTTTCTTTTCACTTCCTCTTTCTCGTTAGTTACCATGCCTCTGGCCTAAGGTTTTGATGAGTCTTTTTGGTACAGGACTAAAAGGATGAGAAGACTGAAGAGCAAGAAGGGAAAAAAGAGATAAACAAAAGAAAAAAGACAAAGGAGAGTGAATGAGTAAAAGGGAATATTAGCAAAAAGAAGAGAGGCACAGAAAGAGGAAGACAGGAGTGGAAAAGTGTAGAGTAGGGTACTTTGACCCACACCTTAAAACCCCCCAACTTCTGGGGATGCTGGCTTACGTGATTCCCTTGAGTCAACAGCTCTTTGCCATGCAGACATGGTGCCCTACTTCCACCAAATAGAGAGGAAAGACAAAAAAACACTATAAATCAAACCAAAACAACAAACAGAAAACCTTACAGGATAAAATTGGGGGAAAAAAACAAATAATGGACAGAAACACTAGTAAAAATGAAGTTCTTATTATTAAAGAAGGCAGAAATGAAAAGTTATACTTACACTAGAAAAAGGAAGAAAGGAAAAAGAAAATCTAAGGTGGAGAAATGTTGAAAACAAACAAACAAACAAAACCAAAGCAGTATATATCTTGCTGAATATTGTCTGGGCTGCATGTGATCTTCTGGGGTATGAGATGATACAGTCATATGAGATGGAGACTGGAGGCCTCTGCTGAGTATTTTGCCCTCAGACTCTTTAGAGTTGAGAACCTGAAGCTCTCCTCAGCACGTGTAAAAGATACCTTAAACTGTTAACCTCGGCTAAGCAGAAGCTTTCCCAGGAAAGCACTTAACGCTGGGATCCCTCCTAAAGTGGC
>NW_003853083.1:2074-2523 GCF_000181295.1 Otolemur garnettii
AAGTATCCAAATCCAAACAAATAAAACAACCCACAGGGAAGGTTTTCCATGTCTGATTCTCACTGCTGGTGTAGTTACAGCTGCGGCAGCCTGTTCACAACCACTTGCCAGTTCTCCACTGCTTTTGTCCTCCTGGGTCCAGAATTCTCTCACTGTCTACCTGTGTCCCCAAAGGGATGTTTCTGGGAATACTCCACAAGCCAGAGATGCCTGGAGTCTTCTTTCCCCAATCTCACTGCTCCTGGTTGCAAAGAAGCTGTTACTTGGCCACCATCTTTCTCCACCCCCCAAAAATATATATTTAGAAGATTAATAAAGGTCCAATCTAAGTTTCTCATACTTTTAATAGGTAAGTTTTATCTATTTCAACTTATTGTGATTCCTGTTTTCTTTCATCACATTTTATATTTCTATTGAATTATTTTTAATTCTTTTCCTAACTTTTGCAT
>NW_003853083.1:2867-8671 GCF_000181295.1 Otolemur garnettii
TGCATGTTAATTTTTAACAAATTACTTTTCCTCCTCTGCTGTTTTTAAGTTATACTTTATTTTTTAATTGTTAAGGATTACTATTATACGTTAGCCTACATATGTGATTTTATGTTTTTCTAACAAACCCAGCAATTATTTGATCTCTACCTCTGTGACCAAATTTAGCTATTTTAGAATTCTAGTCTTTATGCAGAGAAGCCAGTTCTAACACCCTGATATACTAGAGGGGGGCTACAGTCTCAATTGCATTTTTCTCTGTATTAAAATTTTAGTTTATAAATTTTTCAACAGCCAAAAAGTGGCCACCATAGTAGGATTGAAGTCAGTGGGAAATGTAAGACATCCAATGAGAGAAGCACATTAGGAGATGATTCATAAAGGCAGCAGTCGTATCTTGGTATGCCTGATCCTAAGTGCAATGGAAAGCTATTAAAAGGTTTTAAACAGAAAACAGAAGTTGTTTCCAAAAGTTTGGTACTTTGTCCCAAGGCCAAACTAAGAACAAGAACAGACAGTTTGAAGAGAAAGAAAGAGAAATGTGTATTAATTTGAAAGTGGGAGGGGGGGATGCCAGGCTTTCATCTTAAATACTAATTTCCTAATTATAGTAGAACCTCTATCTCCACAGTTGGCCACTAATTTCCTAATTACAGTAGAACCCCCATCTCCACAGTTGGCCAACCTCCCTACACTGATCACCTCCTCAAGTTGACCTGATTTTCATAGACCAGACAGGTATCACATATACTTCTAGTAGGGTAGGCCTCATTCCTTGTGTTGACCACCTCTGTATGTTGACCAGTTTTGCTACTGTATAAATGGAAACATGGAGCTTTTAAGGGGGCATTTAGCTTCAGGTTATTGCTGATTAACTACAGTTGATGGTCCTGATTAGCCCTTTCTGTAGTGAAGGTGATTGTTGGCCTCTGTCACAGTTCTGTTAAGCCACCTTTTGTGGTACAAAGGACAAAGAACACTCCTTGGCTTGGAGGCTAGGAGGCCAGGCACAGCTGCTCACAAGTAATCTAGCACTCTGGGAGGCTGAAGCACTCTGGGAGCCTGAGGTCAGGCGTTCAAGACCAACCTGAGCAAGAGTGAGGACCCATCTCTACTAAAAATAGAAAAACTAGCTGGGCATTGTGGTGGGTACCTATAGTACCAGCCATTTGGGAGGCTGAGGCAAGAGGGATGCTTGAGCCCAGGAATTTGAGGTTTCTGTGAGATATGATGGCACAGCACATTACCCAGAGTGACAGAGTGAGACTCCATCTAAAAAAACAAAACACTCCTTGGTCCTCTGATAACTGGCCTTGAGCAAGGATGTGGTTTTATTTTCCAGCAAGGGTGAGGGGTTTTAAAGAGACAGTACATGAAGCATTTTTTTTCTCTTCTTCAGGCCTTGGCCTCTGTACAAAGTGATTTTATTTACTGTTAAAAAAGATAATTCTAGCTTGTGTGTGGGACAAAGCTAAAGGGGTAGTTGGGAGACTTGCTGGTGTCTTAGACTTGGGAGGTTTTGGTGGCAAAGATGAGAAATGATTGTAGTGAGGTTATATTTAGAAGGTAGAACCTCTGGTGCTCTCTGTGCTGAGATTCCTCTTTCAGGGCTAAAACCTTGGAGGCTCAGTGTTTTATTTTTATAAAAGTTATCCTTCCCTTTTATAAGCTCATTTTAAATATGTCATCTATGAATAACAGTAAACTTTTGAAGTAACATAAAAGAAAGTTAGTGTCTTTTAAATGTCTGATATTTATGTTGCCAAGTGAAGATTAAGTTACATTTTATCTAGGACTAAATGAAATCTTTTATCGTTTTTTCCTATTAAAGTTTCTGACTGGAATCTGTAGCCTAGACAGTGAACAAACTAAAAGTTCTTGGTGGAAAATTCATCTGGGTGCTTGTTCCTGGAAGCTTGTTTACTATTAAAAAAAGAAAAAAACTTTAACAAAATACTTTTAACATGTCTCTATGCAAACAAATGAACTGAAGTCACAGAATTCAGTGAGTATAGATGTCAAATCTCAATAACTAAGACTATGATGATGACGTGGAGCCTCCAACCAATACTCAGCTTCATGTTTCTCCTGCTGTTGTACTGACCCCCCTTTGGGCGCTGTTCCACTTTTTTCCCCCAGACATAAACTGTCTAAGATATGAAAGCTCAGCAACCACACAGTTTCTACTTAAGAATGAGCTTTGATGGTCCCACCCTTGCCATCAGATGGCTACATGTATGACACATCTTTTATCTAAGAACTGGTTTACTTATTGTTCACTTAAGAAGATCAAACTAGATAATCTTAAAACCATTTTTAGTTTCAAGATTTAAAAGTGTACCTTTTCTGACTTGCACACATGATCAACATAATGTATTACTGGTTTTAATGACATTTTTGTTTGATAATGTCCAAATTTACATCTTAGGTTCAAGTGCATACTCATGTAGCACAGTTCATCCTGACAGTGCTGCCTGTATATTGCAGGCACACTCACTGTATTTCCCCAGCAAGCTGCTGCTCCTTCTCCAGACGTTCCTTAGCTGTCTAAGCATGTCTCTCTCTTTCCATCTTGTACCCCACCTTTCTTGCAGATAACTATCTACTTATCCTTCCAAATTCCATTCAACAATCACCTTCTTATATGAAACTTTTCCATGCCCACTTCCTCTCTGAATATAATTATCTGCTACTTTTTATGATACGCTGATTAGCCTGGTATCAGAGCACCCACATGAGTTTACTGCACCTGTTTATTTATGTGTTTGCATTTCAATCTCCTTAAGGCTAAGGATAGTTAGAGAAAGATTCATTCACCATGTGCATGGGGAGAATCACAGAGTGATTACTCAGTATCCCTATGAAGTTCAGATATGTTTACACCTGCTTTTCAGAGGGGTGGGGGAGATGAGCAGTATAAGTAATTCTATTCAGGGGTCATAAATGGTTGCTAGAGAAGATAAATGCATGGGGGAAATAGATTGACTTGTAAATGATTCTCTTACCAAAGTAAATCAACCTGATAGGTATTATATTTTTAACGATTTGGGCCAGGTCTGGTTGCATTCTTGATCAATTTGCCTGCAATATGTTGAGATAACAGGGAGAGGAAGGAAAGTGGACTGTTCTTGTGATCTGTCAGTTTGGTTTATGTAGGTGAAGGGAAGCCCCTTCAATGCTTTTTATCTCAAAGGGCCTGTACTTCAAAATCCTCTTTATACCAAGGAGTCATATTTGGGGGCAGAATTTCCTAAAATACTTCACTCATCAGTTTTTAATAATCTGTTCCTTCTTTGGATCCCACATTAGACTCAGTCTTTCTCAGCAAACAGCTGAAATTCTCTACAATAATGGACATTTTTATATAATCGTGTCTCATCATGAGCAGTAAACAAATGCATTTCTGGCTTCTCAAAATGTTAATGAAATTTAGACCTGATACTTAACTTTCATTCAGTAAGTCCACTTGGGTAAGTAAGCTGTCACACTTGAGTGGCCTAATGCTTCTCAGCATTGGCTCAAAACACCTCTACTTCCTGGTCAGGCTAGAAGGAATCGACCAAGGTGGTTTGTTTTTGCAGAGTCAAGAGGCCAACTGTGATATACAAATATGGTAGAATCAGCTTTCCTTCTCTTTCTGTTTTTTTAACTTCCTGCCAGAGTAATTAACTTGAAAGTTGTACAAAAATGAGATAGGTTTGCCTTTAAGAGAAGCTTCTTTCTGTGAGCTCCTTCCAGGCTTGTCTGAGTTAACTCATGTTCTCGGTCTGCCCTGGCTTTCCCTCTCTGAGGGAGTAGTACTTTGACACTCCTAGGCATTTTCTTTCCTGTCATCCTTCCTAACATTTGTTGATAGAATCAGAAACAGTCCTTTGAACTTTAGTGTATCTTTGAAAATATTGCCAGTGTTATGGACTGGCTCAGCAGACAAAATTGAACGTGATGCAGAACCTTGTTTAAGACATCAATAAGGAAAGCAGTTATTATTATTATTATCAATTATTCTTTAACAAGCATTTTATCATGCATGTCAGTTATAATTACATAATTAATGTACTCAATTCTCAAAACCTATAATGCGAGCTTTCCATACCAACTCCAGGAAGAAAAGGACTGGAGAAGTTAAGTAGGGTGCCTGAGGTCACACAGCCAGCAGGTGGCCAACTTAAAATTTGAACTCCTGTCTGCACAGTTTCCATTTCACCAGTACTTATAAGAAAATGTCATGGCTAAGAAGAGGAGAGGTGCTTAAGACAAATGTTCAGCAGAAATGTAGCCCTGTTTCTGCTGTCACTTAGTTGGAAGGAGATGTGGAAGGTTGAGACTTTGCACAGAATGAATTGAACAGCATTTTACTGACTCACATAAGTGTTACTTTGCCTTCTAGGAAGATTTCCAGCCTGCAGCAGCCTCAGAGACCAACTGGGAATCAGTCACAAGCTCTATTTCAGTAAGTAATTTATTACTCCATTGCCAGCAAAAGAAACTGATGAAATAGCTAAAATCAACCCCCAAATGACTTCACCTGCATTAAGAACCCGGGGCTTGACCAAAACCCAGACTCAAGAAGGCCGTGCTCCTCCGCTGGATTCAGGTTACAGCTGGTCACGTCAGACCCCCTTTCCCTGTGTTTCAGAAAGGTTTCCAGGAATTGCCGGTTTACCATGGTGGGAACTCAGGCTAGACAATGACTTAAATCGTATCAGTTTCAAAGCAGATCGTTCCAAAAAAGGTCTGTGCAAACATCAAACACATCAAACTGGTTCATGGCCCAAACACAAGTGAGGAATTTCGAAATAACATTTTGAATATTCCAAAGGAAACTGTTAACCTTTGCATTTTCAAGGGTTTGGTCAGCCTTGCAAAATCCCAGTATTTACAGTAAGATAACTTAAGTGCAAATCAGGCATGCCTTCTATTTGACTTGGATATAAAACATAACTCACCCTGAAGCTTTAAAGTGGTTCATGCCCCATTTTTTTCTCTAAATTTAGTCATTTCTCAGTATTCTGTCTTCTTATCTACTTTGTACAGAAAGACCAGACCATGTTTTTACCAATCCTATGTGTAGCACTTATGTAGCAATAAAATACAAGATAATGAATGAGGTTGTCCATAAAAAGGTCAAGAGCATGGAGAAAGCTCATCTGCAGCTCTAAAAAGGGTCCAAGTGGCTGAGTCGAGCTGATTTTTTTTTCCCTAAAGTGACAAGTGACAGGTTATCTTGTGCTGTTTGAGAGATTTTTTAAAATCCCCTCATGTGGGAGGATTTCCTCAGTTATGGATTCTGTGACTATTTAATTCACCTACTTTGGCTTCTGATGCAGAGATGAAAAGTGTCTCTGACAGTGATACTCAGGGTATTTTATCGGTGTGTTTTCAACAGTCTGGAATGTCTCCTCTGAACCTATTTCAGTGTAGACAACATTGTCAGTTGTGTGAAAATCAAAACAAGGAAGCTGGGGCTGAGGAGCAGCTGAGGCAGAGCAGGAGGGGGGAGCCTCTGCAGCCTGAGGCTGGTGACTCCAAGTAGACACCAGTGGCAGCGTCTGTGTCCTAGACTGAGCATCCAGGGGTCCTCCAGCTTGTTAAGTCTCTTACAAATGATAACTCAGAGTGGTCCAAAACTTTCTTCCTGAAGGACAGAATCACAAATCTTAAAGGACCCTTAGCTCATTAAGGATAATCCATGTCCTTTAAAAGGAGAGGTGTCATCCCCTTCCTTCAGATCATCTGGGGAGGTTCAGCCTTGGGTCATATCTACCGGAAATTCTTCTGGTTTGAGTTCCAAGTCAAGGTGCTGC
>NW_003853083.1:9326-12894 GCF_000181295.1 Otolemur garnettii
TATTAGGTCACCTGATATTTTCTTAGCTATTATCTTTGTTTCTGTTAACTGCCTTGAGGGAAAACTTGAAAATAGATGTAAAGCTAAGTTTATATTTTACCTGTGGTTCACATGGCTGTTCGACCTAAGGTCTGAAGAGATTAGATTCCCCTCCTGTTTAGGAACTGAGAGCCCCTGCAAATTCCTCTTGGAGAGAACCTGGGGACACACTGTGGTTCCCTGAGAACCCACCCCACAAAACTCCTGCAGCCATTTTCCCAAGAGCTGTCGGCAGAAGCTGTCACTTGGCTTGCTTGATTGACATCCCCGCTTTTATTTCAAAAGAGAGGGAAGTATTTTTTAATCTCGAAGCTTTTATATACTTCCATGCTTCTAACTTTGGTCAGCTCTTTTTGACTTTCTAGTTCTCAGACCCATACTATTGTAAACATTTGGTGAATGTAAGTTGAATAGGGATTTAGAATTACAGTGCTGAATTATAAGTATCATCCACCCTGGCCATGGGATCCTAGAAGAAGAGCAAAAGACAGAAATGTTGTGCTTAAGTCAGGTCCAGCTCGAGTCAGCCAGAAACACACACACACATCCCCTAGATCACTGGTTCTCAACCTTCCTAGTGCCATGATATATTTTCATTGTTCCAAAGAGGTTGCGACCCACAGGTTAAGAACTGCTGCCCTAGATGAAAGAGTTGGCTTATCAGAAACAGAGGAACAAATACAGCTACATTTAGATGAGAGCCATGTCATATCAATAGGTGCCTATAGTGGTGTCCTCAGCATGGCTTGGACTATTAACAAGTCTCTGGACTCTTTAATAATTTCTGGCAAAGACCACACCACCAGATGAATGACTGTTATTGCCTGGTCACACCTGTGCAGAGTGTAGAACAGACTCATGAGGAGGTCATCACCTCCACCAAGGAAAGGCTTGGTCACTAGAGGGATGACTGAAAATTAGTTGAATGTTTTCTCTAAACGAAAAAATAAAACAATAGAGCTGGCCTGACACATTGACCCATCTTCCTCATTCTCCCACCCTACTCTCTTCACTCCCTTTCCCCTTCTGGGCATATTTAAAACCTGCTCATGAGTCACACTAATGGTAGATTAATGCTTTTACACCTCTCCATTTTGCTAAACACTGTTCCTCTGAAAACATGAACATCAAGCCACTTATGACCTTTGGTCCTTGATTGGCTAAAAAGAGAGCCACAATGTGCCTGAGAATGAGAATGTCAACTGCAAGCTTTGCTGTATGAGACTGTATAGCACTTATTATTTCTTGATAGGATCCTATAGTTAAATTTCAGGAAAACAAGTTTTCATTAGTTTCCATTTTTCCTTGGTGATAAGAGATACCTGCCCCTGGGGGGATCTTATTTGTTTGGCAGTTTCTGTAAAGACATCTAAAAACCATCTGAGGCCTGTGCTCTCTTATTTCCTCGTTAATGGGTCATGAATTTTTACAGAGATGTTTGATCATGCCTCATTTACCTCTAGATTGTACAAAGGCTAGTGAAGTAAGTGCTTGGAAATCTTATGTGGAGATGTATTCCATTACAAAATACATAATCCTTTCCAGACCTTCAATGATGTTACATTCCCCCTTTAAAGAGTATTTCTAAGGATGTTTTAATGGCAACTAGGGTCACTAGCAAAACTACAGCACTTAAAAACAATATGCTTGTATCCTCCACTCTTAAGTCAAGAGAGGCAGTTTCATGGTTAATTATCCTTGTTGACATTAAATACATTGGTTAAAGTGCCAGATCTTTATCAAAATGTCTCAGAGTCGATTCAAACACTGCTCACACATCATGTGCATTACCAGGTGACCTGGAAAGGGGAAACATGGAGGGTAAATGTGGGAGAGTGAAATAAATTAGGATGTGTCAAAACCATAATTTGTTGATATATGAATGATATGGGACCTTGAACCAAGAAATCAGATAACTTAATTTTGATATTTCCATTTAACTTATATTTTTAAATCATTACAGTTCAGATGAACTGGAAGTTTTATGACCTGGCTTTGATTTGCAAACTGAATGATTATCTTAGGTCAATTGCTTTTATTTAAGAATATGGCAAGACAATGCTAGGTTGCTTCTGCATGTTGTTTTAATTCCTTCCATATAGCTGAAGTTGTATTTCATAGCAATGAAATTTTTCTGAGTACACTGAGCTGTATGTCATTCTTAGGGGGTATCCTATCACTCTCCATCAGTAACGGATCCCACTCTCACTGCGGATGCTCTGGACAAAACGATTGCAGAATTTGATACTGTGGAAGATCTGCTCAAGCACTTCAATCCAGAGTCATGGCAAGAAGATCTTGAGAATTTGTATTTGGACACTCCTCGTTATCGAGGCAGGTCGTACCATGACCAGAAGTCAAAAGGTAAGAGACAGAGGCTTTTTATGCAGGTAGGAGCGTTAACAGTACAGATTAAGTGTTCTTTATTCGAATGTTTGGGATGAGGAAGTGTTTCAAATCTTGAATTCTTTTGGATTTTGTAATATTTACATTTCTACATACTGGTTCAGCATTTCTAATCCCCAAATGTGAAATCCAATATACTCTAAAAAGTTTTCCTTTGAGCATCATGTTGGTACTCAGAGTGTTTCTGATTTTAGAGCATTGTTTCTGATTAAGGATACGTAACCTGTGATAATAAGTAAAGATTAGTCGTGCCTTCTCTTGTTTCACAGCACTTTAGATGAAGATGAGTACTTTGCACAAACTGTATTGTTTCTTTAGAACTAAGAAAAATTTCATCCAGTCAAAGATCTGTCCTACTTTGGAGCTAGCAGAGACTTATCAATCACCAGGATCAGAACCTGACTCCTTAGCAAATAAGATGTTATCAGCCCCCACTCCACAGTGGAGACAGCCAGGTGAGGGAGGGGAATTACTTGCCAGGAACGCGTGAGGATCCTGGTCCCCTGCCTGCCTGTGATGATGTTTGCTGCACCTCTGTGATCAATATGAGGGTTGGCTGCGTCCAGCCCTGTTGGTGGTGGCAGCAAAGGCTGCTGTTAAAGCAATGGCCACAACTCTGCTCGAAGATTTCACCTCTACCCATTTGATGTCTAGTCTACGTTTTTTTAAATCAGTATCTACTGTGTACTTGGTGCCTGGATGCTTCAAGTGTTTGAGGTATAATGTCCCAAGGGAGAAGAAAAGAAGGTCTGGGATAGTCTGGAGGTCTGTGCAAGCATGTGTTCAACGGAAAATCTCAGGGGAGTATGTGAGGGGAGAAGTGAGTTCCTTCAGGCAGAGGGATCATCATAAGTTAAAATAATACTTAAACTCTTAAAAAATAAACACCTTAGTCATACACAGTCAGACAATGAAGTCTGTAAACTCATCCTAGAGAAAGTGCTACAGGCCTCCCTGTGGTTCCCCAGATGGCCAAGGGCAGCACTGCAAAGATGACCATGGTGATGCCTGGCAACGGGGGGTTTCACCCTTTTCCCAGGATGAGTTCATGAACTTAGTTGTCTGACCTCATACATCTGCGTGGTATGATCTTAGAATAAGAATGGTTTGGGGAATATATAGC
>NW_003853084.1:0-852 GCF_000181295.1 Otolemur garnettii
GCTTTCATAAGAAAGCTATAAATTGGTTCCATAGTAAGACTGAGTACATTGGATACTTTTTCTTCCATTCTTGAGATACTTTGCTAAGAAGATATGTTCCAGCTCCATCCATGTAAACATGTAAGAGATAAAGTCTCCATCTTTTTTTAAGGCTGCATGATATTCCATTGTGTACATATACCACAATTTATTGATCCATTCATGGGCCGATGGGCACTTGGGCTTCTTCCATAACTTAGCAATTATGAATTGGGCTGTAATAAGCATTCTGGTACATATATCTTTGTTATGTGATTTTTGGTCTTCCGGATATATACCTAGCAGGGGAATTGTAGGATCAAAGTGGCAGATCTATTTTTAGATCTTTGTGTTCTCCAAACATCTTTCCAAAAGGAACGTATTAGTTTGCATTCCCACCAGCAGTTTCTGAAAAGCAGCCTCCTGGATGTTTGCCCTTCCAACATTTCCAATATTTGAACGTTTCCTTTGAGCTTCTAAGGACACTGTTATGAAAAGAGTTGTTTTATGTAATAAAAAATTAAATCCTCAGGACTATAGTAATTCTAAATTTCTATGTACCAAAAACATAATCTCAAAGCAAAATAAATTAAAAAGTGTCAGAACTTCAAGGAGAAATGTACAAATCTAAAATCCTAGTGAGAGATTTTAACATAATTCTCTCAGTCGTTCCTATCACATAACAAGCAAACAGAATGCATGGATGCAGTAGATTCAAAAAGTATGGTGAACAATCCTGACTTAGTGGACAGATGGGGAACACTGCATCCTATAACGGCCACGGATATATTCATTTTAGGCACTGACAAAAAATTACTGTATACTTGGTCATAA
>NW_003853084.1:2284-8009 GCF_000181295.1 Otolemur garnettii
AGAGGAGAAGGGTCTGAGAGCTTCACACAGGTGCTGGGAGGTGGCAGAGTGGCCCACTCAGAGAGGACATGGAGGCTCCACACCCCAGCCCCAACCTGCCCTGTGCATCCCTTCCATCTGCCTGTTCCTGAGTTGTATCCTTTAAAATAGACCAGGAAATGTAGGGACAGTGTATCTCTGAGTTCTGTAAGCCATTCTAGGAAATTACTGACCCTGAGGAGAGAGTTGTGGGAACTTCCCACTTATAGCTGGTCACTGAAAGTATGTGAGGCCTGGACTTGTGACTGGCCTAAGAAGTGGAGGGACAGTCATGTGGGACTGAGCCCTTAATCTGTAAGGTCTCTGCTGTCTCCAGGTAGATGATGTCACAATGAGTTAAATTGTAGGACACCAAGCCTGTATCTGCCAAGAATTGGAGAATTGCTTGGTATGGGGAAACCCCAAACATTTAGTGGCCAGAAGTGTAGGGCACAGTCAAGAGTCAACAAGGGCTTTCCCAATCAAGGATTTAGAAGCTTATTATAATTTAAACTTCAGTTTCACAGGGTTGTAGCAGGAATTCAAAGAAAGATTTTAAGAAAAATAACTCCAAATTTATTCAAACAGAACCTATCATATACTCACTTTATAAAGCTAGCAGAACATTCATAGAAAAACCTCACAAAAGAGGATGAGAAAGGAAAATAACAAACTAATCTCCTGTATGAATACAGATGCCCAAATTCTAAATCAAATACTGTCAAACTGCACTATGCAATATATGTATACACAGGAGACTCTATTATGCCAACTTGAGTTTATCCCAAGCTTGCAACATTACTTGGACATTAGCAAATCAGGCTGTATGTGTTGGCTCACACCTGTAATCCCAGCACTTTGGGAAGCTGAGATGAAAGGATCACTTGAGGTCAGGAGTTCAAGACCAACCTGAGCATGAAACAGATCCTGTCTCTACAAAAAAAAAAAGAAAGAAAGAAAGAAAGAAAACAGGGAAAACAGTTAATAGGACTATACGTGGTGTGCCCGGTGTATCTGTTGAACCCAGGAGTTTGCAGTTGCAGCGATTTGTGATCACACTACTGCACTGCAGCCAGGGTGACAGAGTGAGACCCTATGTGAAAACAAAACAAAACAAAACAAAAAATCCTAAGAAACATAAAGCCAAAACATTAGAAAAGTAATTAATAATTCACGTGACTTTCTTTAATAACAAGTAATATGATAAGAAGAATATATCCATCATCTTGACAGATGTAAAAAAGATAAAATTTGACATGCATCCCTGATAAAACATCCATTTTGAATCTTTTGAACTTTCACTCATGACAAAAACTATTATAACAAGGGAATTTCTTAATCTGATAAAGGTTTTCATGAAAAAGTACAGCAACATCATACTTAATTGTGCCACATTGAAATCTTTTCTTTCACAAAGGAAGAGGGTGGTACCTGCTTTCCTCTCTGGTATTCTACATTAAACTAAAAATAGCATCAGTGTAGTAAGGTAAGAAAAAAAACAAAAGGCATAGAAATTGGCAAGGACAAAATAATCATTATTACTTTCACGTGATGTAATTGCTATGTAGAAAATCCAATATAATTTATAGATCAATATTAGAATGAGTAAAAAAGAACATGTTTGCTGGTTGCAAAATCAACATGAAAATCCATTGAATTTCCCTTTCTTCCTCCCTTCCTTCCTTGCTTTCTGCCTCTCTCTCTCTCCCTTTCCTTCTTTCCTTTATTCTTTCTTTCTTTTCTCTTTCTCTCTTTCTTTCTTTGGTCTTGCTCTCTTGCCCAGGCTAAGGCATGCAATGGAGTGATCATAGCTCAAATGACCCTCTGCCTCCCAAGTAGTTAGGACTATAGGTTTGTGTTATGACATCTGGCTAATCTTTTTCTTTTTTCTTTCTTTTTGTTTTTAGAGATGGGGTCTTGCTATGTTGCTCAGACTGGTCTTGAATTTTTGCTCTCAAGTGATACTCCTGCTTCAACCTCCCGATATGTTGGGAATACAGGCAAAGTCTTTTGCATCTATATGGAAGCATCAAACAATCAAAAATGAAATTAAAGGCTCAGGCCTGTGGCTCAAGTGGCTAAGGCGCCAACCACATACACCTAGGTTGGCGAGTTGGAATCCAGCCCGGACCCACCGAACAACAAAGACAGCTGCAACCAAAAAATAGCTGGGCAGATCAGGAAGATGGCGGCTGAGTAGCAGCTTCTGTGTAACCGGGCGCAGTGAGAAGGGGGAGAGAAGATTCCAGGCATCTCTGGCCAGTGGGTTTTGCCCAGAGGCTGTCCTCTGGTGACCCAGGAAGTCAGTGAGATACTTTAGGACCCCACAAGGAGGTCAGAAGCGGTGGAAAACCGGCAAGTAGTGGGTGCCCGTTTGTTCACTCGCAGGCTGCCTGCAGCTGTACCTATAGCAACAGCGAGACTGCAAGCAGGAAGAGCCTTGCCTGGGGGCTGTTTTGGTTTGTCTGGACTTGGGCACTCCATTGAACTGCTTTGGGAGACCTGGGGCCAGTGTGCGGATGACTTTGGGCACTGTCTGGGCCCCCCGGACTGAGCCGCTGAGCCGGTAAGGAGCTAATGCCATTCAGCTGTGTGCTGCTCACAGTTTCTGTGGGGGAGCTGCTCCTGCATGGTGCAATGCAGGGATCAGCCGGGCGTCCTTGGGTGAGTAATCTAGTGACTGAGCTGCCCAAAGGCAGGGGCTGTGACGCTGGAGGAGTGCGGAGATCCAGGTGTTTGGCAGATTAACACCCTTGGCCCTCAGGGGCATTGAGGGAAACTGGATTTGGCGCATTGGATAAGCAGGCAGCCACATCAGAAGAGATCCCAGGGATAAGTGCTTTCCTTGGAAAGCTTCTGCTTGGCCTAGGCCCAAAGCTTGGAGGGTCTTTTAAGTGGGCCGACAAGACATTTGGGCTCCTAAGCCTGTGGGTTCTGTGAAACTAGTTGAGGCCTCTAGTCTCCATCTTGTACAGTTGTATCAACTTTGGGATTAACTTCTCACTCCTCAGAAGATCACCTGTTGCCAGGACAATATTTACCAAGATATATATACTGTTTGTTTTAGGTTTTGTTTTGGTTTTGGGGTTTTGCTTTTTTGGCTTTTTTTTTTTTTTGAACTTCAATTTTTTTTTAATACTTTTTCTAGTTTATATACAACCTTCCATTCTTGTCTTCTTTAACAATTAGAATTTTATTTTTGTCAGTGTTTCTGCCCCTATTATTTGTTTGTTTGTTTACCTCTCAACTTTATCTTACTGGGGATTTTGCTTTTTTGTTATGGTTTGATGTATAGCATTTTGGTCTCTCCTTTCTCCTGGTGGGGGTAGGGTACTGTGTCTGAGCTGGCACAGAGCTGTTGACCTTAAGGGAATCACCCAACCTGGAACCCCCAGAGATTGGGGGTCCTTAAGGGTGGATCATAATACCCTACTATACACCTATACTATTCTTGTCTTTTTCTTTGGGTGTCTTTCTTTTTTTGTTAATATTTCCTTTTACTCACCCCCTCTTCTTTCTCTCTCTCTCTCTTTTTTTTCTGTTTTTTTTCTTTTTTAATATCTTTTTTCCCTTCTTGCTCCTCAATCTTCTCATCCTTCTGGTCTTGTACCAAAAGGACTTATTAAAATTTTAGGCCAATAGCATAGTAACTTAGAACAAGAAGAAGTAAAAGGAAAATTAGGGTAAGGAAATAGATATAAGTAAGCACTCATGAAGAAGAATCAGCAGAAAAATCTTGGCAACATGAAATGCCAGTCCAGAGTAACCCCTTCTAGGGATCGCGAGGTAGCTACAGCAGAGGATTCCTCCTATAAGGAAATGTTAGAAATGACAGAAGGGGAATTTAGAATACATATGTTGAAAATAATGAAGGAAGTTGCTGAGAAAGTGGAAAACAATCAAAAAACAATGAAAGAAATTGCTGAGAAAGTGGATAATAAGCAGAAAGAAATTCAAAAACAGAATCAAATAAGAGATCAACGATATGAAGAATACAGAAAGGGCTCGGCGCCTGTGGCTCAAGTGGCTAAGGCGCCAGCCACATACACCTAAGGTGGCGGGTTCGAATCCCCAACCCGGGCCCGCCAAACAACAATGATGGCTGCAACCAAAAAATGGCCAGGCGTTGTGGCGGGCGCCTGTAGTCCCCGCTACTTGGGAGGCTGAGGCAGGAGACTCGCTTGAGCCCAGGAGTTGGAGGTTGCTAAGATACGTGATGCCATGGCAATCTACCCAGGGGGACAGCTTGAGGCTCCGTCTCAAAAAAAAAAAAAAAAAAATACAGAAAGGACATAGCGGAGTTGAAGGAACTGAAGCAGTCAATCAGACACATCAAAGACTCAATAGAAAGTATGAGTAATAGATTAAACCATGCCAAAGAAAGAACCTCTGAGCTAGAAGATAAAGCCCTCAAGATAACCCAAATTGTTAAAGTGGCTGAAAAGAAAAGAGAGAAAGCAGAACTCTTGTTGATAGAATTGTGGGACGCTATGAAGCGTTCAAATATACAAGTTACAGGTATCCCTAAAGGGGAAGAAGAATGCCCCCAAAGGAATGGAAGCCATTCTAGAGACTATTATAAATGAAAACTTCCCTAATATTACCCAAGATTCCAGCATACTCCTTTTTGAGGGATATCGGTCCCCTGGTTGCCTTAACTCAAATAGACTTTCCCCAAGGCATATTGTGATGAATTTATCTAAAGTCAAGGCTAAAGAAAAGATTTTGCAGGCTGCCAGGAGTAAGCACCAACTGACCTACAGGGGCAAACTTATCAGGGTGATGGTGGACTTCTCTAATGAAACTTTTCAAGCTAGAAGACAATGGTCACCTATCTTTAACCTACTTAAACATAACAATTTGCAGCCCAGAATTCTATATCCCACTAATTTAAGCTTCAAAATTGAAGGAGAATTTGAAACTTTTATTGATATACAAACACTGAGGAAATTTGCCTCAACAAGACCAGCTTTACAGGAAATATTTCAACCTGCCCTACACATTGACCATCATAATGGACCTTCAGCAAAATAATCACCCAGAAATTAAAGGACAGAATTTAGTCTTCACAATGAAGCAAATGACAAAACTAAGCAATGGACTTTCACAAAATAAGATGAATAGAACACGACCACTCTTGTCAATTATCTCAATAAATGTCAATGGCTTGAACCCCCACTCAAGAGGCATAGATTGGCCGATTGGATTAAAAAACACAAGCCATCTATTTGTTGTCTGCAGGAAACATACCTCACATCAAAAGACAAATTAAAACTCAGAGTTAAGGGTTGGAAATCAATTTTTCAGGCAAATGGAAATCAGAAGAAAAAAGGGGTTGCAATCTTATTTTCAGACACATGTGAGTTTAAAACAACTAAAGTTACAAAGGACAATGATGGGCACTTCATATTGGTCAAGGGAAAAATACAACAAGAAGACATTTCAATTCTAAATGTTTATACACCTAATTTAAATGCTCCCAGATTCTTGAAACAGACCTTACTTAGTCTGAGCAAGACGATATCTTATAACACCATAATAACAGAGGACTTTAACTCCCTCTCTCAGAGATGGACAGCTCTTCTAAATAGAAATTAAACAAAGATATTAGAGATTTAAATGAGACCTTAGGACTCGGCACTTGTGGCTCAAGTGGCTAAGGCGCCAGCCACATACACCTAAGGTGGTGGGTTCGAATCCAGCCTGG
>NW_003853084.1:8413-9740 GCF_000181295.1 Otolemur garnettii
GAACTCAACTCCAGCAATTATGCTCAACCTCACACAAAGGCATGGAAGTTAAACAACCTTATGCTGAATGATAGCTGGGTGCAGGAAGAAATTAAAACGAAAATTATTAACTTCCTTAAGCATAACAACAATGAAGACACAAGCTACCAGAATCTATGGGATACAGCAAAAGCAGTCCTGAAAGGAAAGTTTATCACTTTAGAAGCCTACATTCGAAAATCAGAAAGTGAGTGTATCAACAAACTCACAGGCCGTCTGATGGAATTGGAAAAAGAAGAACAATCTAAACCTAGCACAAGAAAAGAAATATCCAAAATTAAATCAGAGATTAATGAAAATGAAAGAGTCGTTCAGAAAATGAATGAAACAAGGAGTTGGTTTTTTGAAAAGATTAATAAAATAGATAAACCTTTGGCCAGACTAACTAGAAATAAAAAAGTAAAATCTCTAGTAACCTCAATCAGAAATGATAAAGGGGAAATAACAGTTGATGCCACAAAGATACAAGAGATTATCTCTGAATACTACCAGAAACTTTATGCCCAGAAATTTGACAATGTGAAGGAAATGGATCAATATTTGGACTCATACCCTCTCCCTAAACTTAGCCCAGATGAAATAGATCTTCTGAACAGACCAATTTCAAGCACTGAGATTAAAGAAACAATAAAAAACCTTCCAACAAAAAAATGCCCTGGTCCAGATGGCTTCACACCTGAATTCTATCAAACCTTCAAGGAAGAGCTTACTCCTATACTGCAGAAATTATTCCAAAAGATTGAAGAGGAAGGAATCTTCCCCCAACACATTCTATGAAGCAAACATCACCTTGATTCCAAAACCAGGTAAAGACCCAACTAAAAAGGAGAATTTCGGATCAATTTCATTTATGAATACAGATGCAAAAATTCTCAATAAAATTTTAGCCAATAGATTACAACTTATCATCAAAAAAGTCATACATCAAGATCAAGTAGGTTTCATCCCTGGGATGTAAGGCTGGTTTAATATACGCAAATCTATAAACATTATTCACCATATCAACAGAAGTAAAACCAAAAACTACATGATCCTTTCAATAGATGCTGAAAAAGCATTTGACAAAATTCAGCATCCTTTTTTAATTAGAACATTGAGGCGTATAGGCATAGATGGTAAATTCCTTAAATTGATCAAAGCTATCTATGACAAACTCACAGCTAGTATTTTACTGAACAGAGTAAAACTGAAAGCTTTTCCTCTTAGAACTGGAACCAGATAAGGTTGTCCTCTGTCACCATTACTATTCAATATTGTGCTGGAAGTTTTAGCCAATACAATTAGACAA
>NW_003853084.1:11530-12890 GCF_000181295.1 Otolemur garnettii
ATCCTTATTCATTAGTGAAATATGTCTGTAATTTCCCCTTTATAATAATATATTTTTTCTAATTTTACTATCAGGGGTATCCAGACTAAGTAGAAAAAAAAAAAAAAAAAGAATTCTGAATATTTTGTTTAACATAAATGTTTGTATGAGAAGTCTGTTAATCAAAAGTCTTTTCCCTCAAATTATCTTTCTCTCTCTTCTCCCTTATTCAATCAAACAAATGTTCAGTTAAATTAAAGAGGCTTATTGAATATCACAAAAAAAAAAAAAAGGCTGGGCATTGTGGCAGGTACCTGTAGTCCTAGCTACCTGGGAGGCAGAGGCAGGAGAATCGCTTGAGCCCAGGAGTTGGAGGTTGCTATGAGCTATAATGCCATGGCACTCTACCAGGGTGACAGCTTGAGGGTCTGTCTCAAAAAACAAAAAATGAAATTTAAAAAGATAGCATTTACAATAGCAGCAAAAAGTCAAATACTTAGGAATATATAGAACAAATGATGCAGAAAAGTCCTGTGGAAAAGCTATAGGATATAATTATGAGAAAACAATGAAAATACTAATAAATGCTACATGTGATCTTTTAAAGACATCAGTTCTTACCAAAATAATCTATATATTCAGTGTTATTCCAATAAAATTCAAGGTGTGTGTGTGTGCATGTATGTCTATCATTTAAAATTTAAAAATGTTATGTAGAGGCAAAAGACCAAAAATAACTGAGATACCTCTGAAGAAGAACAAAATGGGAGGCCTTGTGCTACTGGATATCAAGAGATTTTAAAAATCACTAATACTTAAAGCAATGTGGCATGGGCACAAGGAAGTAATGACTACCATATGCCTACTCTGGGGAAAGAGAGAGGTTTCTAATGTGGGACAAACATATGGGAAGCTTCTGGAGTGCTGACAAAGTTTTATTTCTTGACCAGGATGATAACTACACAAGTATTTGCCTTGCATTTATAATTAATCAAACTGTGTACTTAGGTGTCAGATCTTTTCCGATATGTGTGTTGATTTTTACAATAAAGCTTTCTTCTTCTTTTTTTCTTTTTGAGACAAAGTCTCACTTTGTCACCCTCCGTAGAGTGCTATGGCATCATAGCTCACAGCAACCTCAAACTCCTGGGCTCAAGCAATCCTCTTGCCTCAGCATATCAAGTTGCTGGGACTACCGGTGCCCACCACAGCACCTGGTTATTTTTAGAGACAGGGGGTCTCACTCTGGGTCAGGCTGGTCTTGAGCATGTGAGCTCAGGCAATCTACCTGCCTCAGCCTCCTGGCATACTAGGATTAGAGGCGTGTGCCACGATGCCCAGACCGATAAGGCTTTCTTTATTTTATTTTTATTTTTATTTT
>NW_003853085.1:0-4256 GCF_000181295.1 Otolemur garnettii
GATACTTCAATCTCCTCTCTCCTAACTTGGATACCCTTAATTTTGTCTTTGCCTTGGTTAGGACTTTCAGTTTTATGTTCAATAGGAGTGATGACAATACCATCCTTGTCTTGTTCCAGTTCTTTGGGGGATGTTTTTAACTCTTCTCCATTCCATATGATGTTGGCAGTGGGTTTGTCATATATGCCTTTTATAATTCTGAGATATATGTTGCTTCTATGTCTAGTTTGTTGAGGTTTTTAATATCATGAAAGGTGCTGAATTTTGTTGACTGCTTTTTCTGGATGTATTGAGATGACCATATAATTGATTTTCTTTGTGTGATGAATCACATTTATTGATTTACATATTATATTGATCCATCACTGCATCCTCGGGATGAAGATAACCTAATTCTAGTGAAGATTTTTTTTTTTGAACTGTTGACTTCTGTTTGCTAATATTTTATTGAGGATTTTATGTCTATTAATGAATTAATAAGAAATATTAGTCTGTAGTATTCTTTTTGTGTCTCCTTTACTGGCTTTGGTACCAAAATAATACTGCCTTCATAAAATAAATTGAGAAGGATTCCTTCCTTAATATTATGTGAAAAATTTTGTATTATGGGTACTGGTTTCTTTTGTAGGGGTTTTGTTTTGAGAGTCTTTTTTTATTATTGATTTGATCTTGCAGATTTTTACTGGTCTGTTCAGGAATTCTATTTCTTACTGGTTGGGTCATTGTTTCTTACTGGTTGGGTCATATCTGTTTCCAGAAATTCATCCATTCTCTTTGTGTCCTTAATGAGCTCAGAGACGTACATAGTATTCATGGATGATGTTTTATATTTCTTTGTTATCAGTTCTAATGTCACCTTTTTCATTTCTGATTAAGCTTATTTGGGCCCTTTCTCTTCTGTTCTTGTTTAATCTAGCAACAAGTCTGTTAATTTTGTTTATCTTTCCCAAGAAATGACTTTTGTTATTAACCTTTGTATTGTTTTTGATTCTCCAATTCATTTAGTTCTGCCCTTACTTCACTATTTCTTTTCTTCTACTGGCTATGGGTTTGGTGTGTTGTTCTTTTTCTAGTTCATTTAGGTGTAACATCAGGTATATCAATTTGTTACCTTTCTATCTTTGGATATAGGCATGTAAGGCTATAAATTATCCCTGGAGGAATGCTATTGCTGTATTCTAAAGATTTGAGAGCTTTTGTCTCTTTTTTCATGCAGATCTAAGAAAATTTTTGATTTCCATTTTAATTTCATTATTGGCCCAATAATTGCTTTTTAATTTCCATGACTGTGGGTAGGTTTAAGTGCTTTTTTTGTGATTGATTTCTAGTTTTATTCTACAACAAATTGAGAAGAATAGTATTATTTTAATATTTCTGTATTTTTTGAAACCTGTTTTGTTTCCTAAGATATTATCAATCTTAAAGAATGTTGCTTGTGCTTATGAGAAGAATGCATATTCTATGGATTTTGAATAGAATGTTCTGTTAATGTCTGTTAGGTCTATTTGGCTTAGAGTTTAAGTCTCCTATTTCTTTATTTTCTGTTTAGATTATTTATTAAGCTCTGATATTGAATGGTTGAGGTCTTGTAGATTATGATGGTACTGTTTATTTATTTTCTTAACTCAGGGAATATTTGTCATATGTATCTGAGAGCTCCTATATTGGGACTATATATGCTTAGTATTGTTATTATTCTTGATGAATAGCTCCCTTTACCATCATATAATAACTGTGCTTGTCTTTCTTTATCTTTGTTCTCTGATATGAGAATGAATTTTTTTCCTTATCTTTTCATAATGAGTATGTATGTATTCTTGTGATTTAGATGTATTTTCTGGAGACAGCAGATACTTGGCCTGGGCTTTTTTTTTTTTAATCAATTCAGCCAGGCTGTATCTTTTAAGATGAGTGTTCAGTCTGTTCACATTTATTGACAGCATTGATATGTGGGGTGATGGTCTGTTCATCCAATTAGATTTTCATCCTTGCTTTGTTTAATCTCTTGTTCTATTGCTTTATAAAAGATGAGAGTTTGGGGTTTTTCTTAGGTGGTTTATACTGTGGGTATCTGTTGTGCTGATTTGTATGCAGTGCTGTTCTGAATATTTTGTTCAGAGCAGGTCTGAGTCTCACTTGCCCTCAGTAGAGTGCTACGGCATCACAGCTGACAGCAGCAACTTCCAGATTTTGGGCTTAGGCAATTCTCTTGCCTCAGTCTCCCAAGTAGCTGGGACTATGGGCACTCACCACAATGCCCAGCTAGAGATGTTCTCATTTTTCGTTGTTTTATGGAAATAGGAAGGTATCTGCCATAAACATATCTCATTTAGTAAGATAAGATCCATACCATGATGATTTTTATGTACAGATTCATAAAGGACAGGGCATGTGTTTATTCAAGCCAAGGAGGAATCTAAGATTTATAAAGTTCTAAGGTGTTGAAAATGAATGATTCACGAGCCCTATATTCTTATGGCCCATAACTTCAACTTGATGTCAAACACTATGATTCATCCATGTTGAAGTTATGTCCTATTCTCTTCATTTTTTTCCTCAAGATGTTGGAGATGTATTTTAGTATTAGAGGACAGTTTATGCTTTATTATAAAGTGTGGTTGTATGTTTATGTGAATGTGTGTATGTGTGTTTTAGACTACACAACTTTATGTGTAAATTAATTTGCTTCTAAGAGATCAACAATGCAACATTTAAATGTTTACTTTATAAAAAATATTTGAGTGTAATACTCAAGAAATTATAGGACCAGGAAAGAAAAATGAGAAGGAATGGTCAATGAAGCAAGAGAACTACCAGGAGAATGTGTATCCTGGAAGCTCAACAAAGAAAAGATGAGGGACTTGGCTGATAGATCAAGTAAAATAAGGACTAATTCACGACTACTGGATTTAGCAACAGTGATCTTCACAAGAACAGTTTTGGTTCAATGACATGGTTAACATAGTACTTTAGTGGGTTCAAGAGAGAAATTGGAGTGAGTAGGTATAGATGATTATTTCTTAGAATGTTGTTATGAAGAAAAGGAAATTAAAATGTCCATAGCTAAATAGGCAATTTAGTCATAACAGATGTTTTTATTTTTTAATTACAGAAATAATAGCACATTAGAAGTCAAAATGATGTAGTGGAATGGAAAATATCAAGATTCTGTGGGAAAAAAGGATAAATTTGATGAAAGAACAACTTTGAGTGAGCAGAAGGGATGGGTTTCAGTAACACAAGTAGACAAGTGGGACGGCGCTATTAACCTGGAGATTTTATCCACTCCTATAGGAGAGAAGCAGAGTATAAGAGAACTAATGATGGCTGCTGTATAGATGTGATGGTGGAAACAGGTGAGGGTGTTTCTTATGATTACATTTATTTTCTCAATAAAATAACATTTTATTTATTTTTTAATTTTTTCTGTTTTTATTAAATCATAACTGTGTACATTGATGCATTTAAGGGGTTCAGTGTACTGATTTGATATGCAGTGTGAAATGCTTACATTGCCCTGATTAACGCATCCATCACAATTATACTCTTTTCTTAATAGTTTTGAAATGTACCATTGCATCATGCACATTAGGTGAGGTCCCCCCAAATGCTTTCCTTTCTCCAGCCTCCCCTCCTCCTCCCTCTCTCCTCTTCCCTTTCACTTTCTGCACTATAGTTATGTTTTACCATTTGCATGAATGTGTAGGTAATTATATACTGATTTCATAGTAGTATTGAGTACATTGGATACTTTTTTTTATTCTTGAGATACTTTACTAAGAAGAATATGTTCCAGGTAAACATAAAAGACGTAAAGTCTCCATCCTTTTTATGGCTGCCTAGTATTCTATACTGTACATATACCACAATGTGTTAATCCATTAATAGGTTGATGGGCACTTGGGCTGTTTCCATTTCTAGGCAATTATGAATTGGGCTGTAATAAACATTCTAGTGTAAATGTCTTTGTTGTAAAATAACTATTGATCATCTGATTAAACTACAAAGTTTTTGCATATCCAGGAGCACAGTAAATAAAGCAAACGGATACCCTTTAGGGTCCCTGAAGGGACTCCCTTCAGAATGGGAGAAGATTTTTGCAGGTTATGCTTCTGACAAAGGTCTGATAACTAGAATCTGCAGAGAACTCAAACTAATCAATAAGAAAAGAACAAATATCTCCATTTCTATGTGGGCAAGAGACTTTAACAGAAACTTCTCTGAAGAAGACAGGCACATGGCCTACAAACACATGA
>NW_003853085.1:6079-8243 GCF_000181295.1 Otolemur garnettii
AGCCTGATAGCCATAGGTGGTACTTTTCATGGAAACTGGATGATGATCTCAGGAGAGTGTATATTAACCAAGAACTTATAAAGACTGACAACAAAAACTAATTTAGGTGAAGCCTAACTATGATCCAAATTGTTAAACATTTTTCAAAACTGCTTTGATTTTAAATATTCTGTCCCCTTGCCTATATTCGCTTCTATCACATAGTGTGACCTGATTTGGAGATGTAAAAATATGTTTCAAAGCTAACAGGGGCTAGAAACATGGAAATGTTGATTATGATCACTACGTTTCAGCTACTTTACAGTAACTCTGTGGTCCACATTTATATTTCCCTTGCCCACACCCTGATTATAGCCCTTACTGTATAAACTCCCATTATTCCCATATTTGTTTTACCACTTAGTTGTAAACTCCTTCCAGGCAGAAACCATGTTAATCATTTTTTACAAATAATTTGTTCAATGAACTGAATAAAGAAACAGTGGAATACATTGGAGGATCAAGGTATGTAACAACACAAGAAGTCCCAGATGTTCAGAAGCTATATACCAAATAGAAAAGCCAGAGGCAGGGCCAAGTAAAATTAATACTATATACTTATCTGTAGAATATTTATTAATTTTTATCATTAGTATTATATTTCTATTAAGAAATCCATAAAATATAGGCTGCCAAAATAATTAAATTATTTTGTGATAACTTAACATTGTAAATGTTCACATACAGTTTTTCATCTTTCCTGTGTATAGTATATGATACATTCATATTCTAACATACAAAAATATGATATTCATAAATTATTTTACCTAAGTAATATTGGTTCATAAATTTCTGATTTACCTTCTATGGTATAAATTTTAAAAATGTGAAAAAATACCTTTCAAAGGTGTTTTTTCAAAAACTGGAACAGTGCCTTCTATGTAGTAGGCACTTAATGAGACTAAAATAATTTATTATTCTTCTACAATTGATCTTTCCGTAATACAAAATATAAAGAGTTCCAATAGTCACACAAGTCATCTAAGAGAATAGTCAAGAACAGAGTTTTGAAAACTATTAGCCATTTGAAAGCTAAGGACTAAGAGAAAAGTCTGAAATCTTTAAGGTAGAAAGTTATCTATTGTTATTTAATAGAAATGGCTTGATTAGAAGTCCGCTTTACATTATTGCCAATAAAGATATTTTATCACCTTGCACTTTTTACTTCTATGGAAATATAAATTTATTACTTATTCTTATTTTAATCTATGAAAATAAGCATATAAGTGACATTTTCAAAGATACTTTTCAGAATGGTGAATTCAGTGGTAAGTCTAACTTTAAGATTGAAGAAACTAATGATAATTATGAAACCATATTAAGTAGCATGGAAGGTTACCCAACAGCTAACTTGGGTAGAATAACAGAAAAGAGTAATTAAAAATTAAAATATTAAGGTACAGATTTTAAAGTCTATTCATAGATTCCCAAAGCCCAAAGCACATCTGCAAGTCAAAGGATGAGGTGCAAGGAAAGGGGCTTATAGCTACTGCTCTTCTTTCTCACTATCTGTTGCTATGTCATTGGGCTCTGTTTTCCCCCTACTAGGAAGCATGAAATCCTAAATCACAAAGCTAAAAGGAAAATAAGCACTTTAGAATACTAATGCCTTCTTCTTAGCCCCAGGGAGTCAATGATCTCTTCTAAGTTTCCATAATTAGAAACATAATATGTTAGAACTGGAAAGAACCATAAAATCTAGAAACCTGGAAAAGATTAAAACAAGTAATACAGATCACCAGCTAAACCAAGCTCTGACTCGGTCAGTAAGAAAATGTACTAAAAAGTTCAATGTATTTACATATTATACGGAGCTATATAGGCTGTAATATGAAATATTTGTTCCTTGGTAGCACAGTATAAATCCTCCATTTTACTTCTAAATCAGTTAAGTGGATCACAAATGGAATTTAAAAAAAAATGAAATAGGATGTAATTTAAAAATAAAAATGCATATACATAGGAATACAATTTCTAAGATGTGTGTGTTTGTGTGTATACATACTCATGTGCTCACTAAATTGCAATGTGAAATATATTTTTATTTATTCACATTAAACAATGCATGAAAGCCATTGTTTTAGGTTCATATGAAAAAACTGAAATTGGGGGTCATAAATCGAAC
>NW_003853085.1:8495-9386 GCF_000181295.1 Otolemur garnettii
AGGTTCATATGAAAAAACTGAAATTGGGGGTCATAAATCGAACATTACAAGTTTTAAATATGATTATAAAATTTTCAATGCATGTATACCCCTATAAGAATCTGTAATAATAAAAGCATACTGTCAGTTCACATCACATGAAATCATGATGCTTAACTTCCCTTCATATACAAGAGGGTAAATGACTTTCTTGCAGCAACATGGCTTAATATTAGGCATGATAAAACTCAGGTGTTCTGACATCTACTACAATGATTTTTCCAGTTGTCTAGAATGATATTTCACTATATCATTATAAACACCATACAAAAACCATAAATACCCTGTGAACAGACTATAACAGGAAATCACAATTTAACATATGTACGATTTGTACCCTATGATAAATGTAACCTAGGTTATAGTCAATGTTATAGTCAACGTTAACTAAGTGGTATCTAAGGATCATGATGCTACCCTTAAGTATTTAAAATTTTTTTTTGTAAAATAATGTCTGTTCTCCATTTTTTTCTTCAAATAATTATAAAGATAAGAATTAAGAATATGTAAAGAATATATGACTTCTCATTACATCTCCTGCCCTTCCTCATCTCTGACACTAAGATTGAGAATGTGGTTATTTGAAGATCATGGAAGAAAGTAAACAAAGCAATGACTTTTTCAGATCTTGACAAACACAGTTACACATTCAGTTACTGGAGCCAACGTCATCTCCCTCCATCAGGTTCTAAGTTGTTGTCCATGTTGCCCATGTAAGGGACCATCTGTGAGAAACACAAATAAGCAATACAAAACCCAACCGAGAAATGAATGCAAGTGAATTTTAGATGTTAGACATCTCTGAAAAAGCAATTCAGGAATAAAAAGATAACCATTAGCCTGAATTCTGCT
>NW_003853085.1:9824-10087 GCF_000181295.1 Otolemur garnettii
ATTAAGCAGGTCAGTTTCTGGCTCATTAAATCAAATCATGGCACAACTAAAATGTCTTCTGGCCAATCAGAGATCTTCCTTATAATTTTTATTGTAAAAATTGCAATAACATTGTTCCTAGTATTTCTTTTGCAACAAATTGTATATTTAATATTCCTGTCAGGCTCCAGTGCTGGATGGCTTTCATTTTTAAAAGGATGATAACTGAATATATGAAAGCATCTTTGAAAAAATTAAAATTTCATGGGGATTATTTTAAATAT
>NW_003853085.1:11115-12858 GCF_000181295.1 Otolemur garnettii
GTAAATACAAAATTCAAGATAAATAAAAAAATTTAAAAACCTCAAAAAACAAAAACATTAATTTAGTCTTTACAAATCTCCTCTCAGGATTAGGTTAAGGTAAAGGAATGACTCTGAAGCTTGTGGAAGCTGCTTCCTTCTTTTTTTTTTTCTCTTAACAATTTTTGTATTAAATCATAATTGTGTACATTAATGCATCTATGGGGTACAATGTGGGAATTTTATATACAATCTTGAAACTGCTTACTTGTAAGGGTTCAGTCTTCAAGGAAGCTATCTCTACACAGCCCCTGCGCATCATACATGTACAGTCTACAGAGCACTGAATCCTCTGGGTAATGGTTGAGGTAGTCAAGAGACAGCACAACTGTGAACAAGATCCGTATGCATGGGCTTTGACAAAAGTACTTTGAGAGGATTTCTAGAACAAACACATATATAATTATAATAGATATTTAATTTTTCCCATAGTATTTTTCTTACATGTAGATAAAAATAAAGTATCCCTGAAAATTATAACTGGCAATATTTTTCTACAACAAAATATATACTCATGTCTATGAAAATGTATCTTCAAATTCTGACAGAATGAAGAGATTTTCAGAGTTCTGTCTTAGTAAAATTTCCATTTGGTTGAGAAGAAGGCTTGACTAGAATGCAATGCTTGAACAATGAGGAGGTGCTTATCACAAAATATCTTAATGCAGACTCATAATTCTTCTACAGACATCTCCTCCATCTCTGATTAGACAAGTGATTTCCTAGAATTCTATGCCTGACTAATTAGCAAAATGACCTGGCCTCATTAAAAAATAATTACTCATAAATGCAAATCAGAAGGGCATGCCCATGTATGTAAGGAAATATGAAAGCGGTTGCCTCCTGTATCCCTTGTTGCTATCACAGATGTATTTACTGAGAAAGGCCCATGCCTTCTGTAAGATCCAAATAATGTATTAAAATTGGATTCTAGGAGCAATTAGAAAAGCCGAGTTCTAATATTACCTCCAGGTTATCAACTTCAGCAAGTTTCTAAACTACAGACTGCTCTTATAATAGAATGAATGCTATAATCTTTTTGTCTGTTTTCCAAGGAAAACACCCTTCCCCAGACTTACAAAACTTAGAATAACAGGTCCACATCAGAAACCATAACCCTGGATATCTTCTATACAAATGTCATCAAAGACCATGGTGATTGCGCCATAATAAAGGTTAGTAGAACAATTATGCCTTTTTCATACTTTTCTAATTAATTTAATTTTTACATATCACACTGGACCAGCAGGACTCAATATTTCACAATTGCATTTGCCTAGCCTCCTCAAAGGCATTTCCTTTGGTACTTTCCTTCAGTCATTTTTCCTTTTTCTTTAGGTACTTGAATACTTTCATTTCACTGGAAGGTTTTATAGAGAGATATTCTAAGAAATAGTCATGTTAAAATTGTTTTTACATTTAGGTATCAAAGCCTTATATGAGTTTCTGACTTAATGTTTTCTGTATAAGATCCCATGTGAAAAATGCTTTTAAAATTGAGAAGAAGAAAAAGTTTATTGGAGTCAAAGAATTAGTCTACTCATCTCCTTCCTACTTTCTGATAAGAATTTATGTAACTCAACATACTTTCAGTTTTCTTCTACTTCAAGGCTTTCAAACTGAGCCCACCAGAGTAACTCAATTAATCCTCATTTTAATGGATACTATGTGGTTTGGTTTTGGTAAATAAATTTCTATCCTTAA
>NW_003853086.1:0-4036 GCF_000181295.1 Otolemur garnettii
AGTCTGATTCTCTGGATGTCTATCAGGAGTCTTTTTACTTCTCTGTAACCCTGGGAACTATCTCCTAGACATATTTGAGTTCTGGGATATCAGCGGGATAAACTTGATGCTGTATATTTGTTTTTGGTTTTTTATGGAGCTGGTGGAAGTGAAGTCAGCTTACTTCTAGGCCTCCATTTTGGGACTGGAAGCTGCCTTCCCAGGGGATTTAAAATGTTTGGTCCTTGGGTGGCACCTGTGGCTCAAAGGAATAAGGTGCCAGCCCCATATGCCAGAAGTGGTAGATTCAAACCCAGCCCTAGCCAAAACCCACAAAAATAAGAAAAAAAAACCAAAAAACTTTGGCTGATGGACCAAAGTCATAGAGATGGGTACCCAGACTCACAGAGTTGACAGGGCTGGCTGATGAAGAAACAAGGACTACTATGGGCTCTACTTATCAAGAACACCCACAGGGAGGAAGTGGAAGATGAGAATGAGTGTTAGAAAATAGGTATGACCCAGAGAAATAGGAAGGAGATAAGAATCCAGTTATGAAAAAAACACCATGAAGTGGAGATGCAGAAAGTCAGACCAGGAGACTGAGCACAGCAGCCTGGCTGGGGAGTGGATGGCTTAGAGAAGCAGACTAGGGTCTGATGGAGATGGGCTTGATGCTAATACCGAGGACTGACCTTGGGGAAGCCCCTAATATGAGAGAGTTGAGCTCCCCTTGAGACTTGCTCATTCCTCGATTGCACGCAGAATGGAAACCAAAGACCCCATTCTTGGCAAGGAACCCCCACCCCCGCAAAAAAAGGGAAAAACAGAGAAGTAAGGTGAGCAAGGTGGAATAAAAACAGGTTAGCTAGTTTACTTTTAAACCAGTCACTAAATTCCTTACCTGAGCAGTTTCTGCTTTTCCTAGAGCCTGGCATGTAGGAGATATAGCTTAAAAACCCCACTGCTGGGTCGAGGAACACTCTGAAGAAATAATGGCTGCACAGGAAGCTGCCTGCAAGGCCTGGCAGGAAACATTAACTAGGACATTTCCTGTCCAGTCAACAGATACCCATTGTGGGAATTTGCATTATGATCAGGGCAGAGATTGAGGGAACAGCTCCAGCCCTATAATATGTGTGTGTGGGGGGACGGGCTGTACCCCGTTATCACAGAAGAAGACACCTCTGGGTGGTGATCAGAAGAAAATTCTTCTCTTGCACTGATGCTTTGGAGAACTGACACAGTGGCATCTATTCCACAATGAACTAGTGAAGATTAACTTCCTCCATGGAATCTGTGTGTGTGACCAGGAGGCTGGCTCCACACAAGGCTCAGGTTTGGGATTTCTCAAGGCTGCTCAGACACTTAAGTTAATGATTATAGACAGAGTAAGGGCTGACCTGCTTACTTGGAGAAACTGCTGATGTTTTTGTTACCCTCTGGACTAAATGAGCAAATAGCTGAGTGGAACAAACACTTGGGACCATTTTGCTGAAACCCACAAACTAGTAATGGCCCCATGTTTCCCACCTTTGAGAACTCTATTACTCATGCCCTGTCTCTATATCTCTTGTTGCTTCTAACTTTACTTTTCTTCAGTCTCTTGCCGCCAGTTCCACAGGTCTTAAAGGATCCTGTCTCTTGGGTGGGACCCTGGCATTCCATGACTGAGCCAGCAGACCATCCGTCCTCTCACACAGATAAGAGGGAAACAGCCTGAGCAGGAAGGAGGTGGAGGCTGCAGCAAAGATCAAGTGACCCAGACTTGGGCAGGGGATTTGTGTTTGAGTCTGATGCACTGAGGGAGTGTGTCTGTGCTACTGCTGACAGTGGTAAACTGCCACATCTTCAGCCTTTGAAAAGCATATTGAAAGCATCAATTACTATTGTAATAGACCCTAGGTGTTTGTGAGTATATAATTTCACACCTTAATGGAAACATATAAACATGGTGCCAACACATGAAATATATTTCTGTCACTACATAGAATATGGACTGTCCAAATTTCTGTCTGTTCTCAGACTCTCTTTTGAATTTATTTACATGTTGAGGTTCCTCCTGCACATCTCCCAGGCACTTCTACATCCAGAGCAGACCTCCGATATTTCCCCCAGATAAACACTCACTCAGAAATGTCTTCCCATGCAAACTTAGGAATCATACTTGTCACCGCTTTTAGGTCAACCAGTTTCTCAAATAACCTCTCAGGTTTCTCAGATCCCTCTGTCCCTAGCTGACCTGAGGCGTCACAGCTCCTCCTGCAGGGGAAGTAGGTGGAACAGCTTTAGCTCCCAAGCTCAGATACAGCAATTCTTCATTTATTTCAAAACAAACAAAAAATTGTAAAGTTACACAAATAGTGAGAATATTATTTGTATACAACAATGCATATATAACATGTCAGTATCATTTACTCTCCTAGGCAGAAGGCATTGTGAACAAACAGAACCCCTGACCTCACATAGCTTTCATTGAAGGGGATGAACAGATAATAAACAAATAATATTTCTCAGTCCCACCCCTTCACTGCTTCCATGATACTAATACCCTGAAATGATGTCATTAATCAAGGCAAGATGCATGGGAGTCCAGGTCCAGTTTGTATACTCTCACCCTCCACATAGAGAAGGTCACAGAAAAAGTGAATAAGTCAATGAGGTGGAACACTTATGTTTCCTAGAAAAATAAAAGCCACTGTAGTCTCATTAATTGTTTTGGTCCAATGGTAGGCAAGCTCCAAAGCTATCAGGTGTCTGTGTTCAAGAGAACTTGTCTGTCTTTTCCATGACTTTCCTGGAGGAAGCAAACTTTGGACTATAGCCAGTTTAAAAAAAAAATCTTTTAAGGAGAGTCAAAGTAAAATAATAATTGTCTGTGGGTGACAAAAGTCTTAGAATAGCCATGGTTAAAGAGGCCATCAGCAAAGTCAGTTATTTTGTGGCAAAGAATAGTTTAACATAATAACTACAGCTATTATTGACAACATACACCAAGACATATCAATGTTTTATAATATCAGATCATACTTTGATAATATTTTTATGCAAATATTATCCAAAGAAAGGCAAACACCACTTTATATTTGACAATGTTTCCTATTCCGTTTTAGCACACCAAATCAGCCTAATTAGATCTGTCTTAGACTTTCAGTGGCCCTAATATTTAAAAAACTAGTGTGAGGTCAGAATGACTGGATTTAGAATTTTGACTTTGGAAAGTTTGTCAAATATCAAAAGTTCAAAACATTAATTCAAATAGAATCACAAGTCAAAAGATTCTAAAAGTAAAACAGGAAGTAATTATATTTTAAATCATTAAAAACTGCTAACTTGAAGCATAAATTAGGTTTCTAAAAATCTAGTTACAATCTTAGGACTTATTCAGGAATGCGTGCAGAAGGCAGAAAGAAGTTGAAAACACACACACACACTTTGTACAAATAATGTCAAAATTGGAAGCAGCAATACTCAATAGATTTAATTAGCTGTATATGTTCACATGTGTTCTGCCATCTATTCTTCATCATGAATTACATTATCTTCATCTCCTAAATAGGCAAATGTTGCTATGAGTGGAGATATTTAGAACACATTGTAGGACTAGGTACGGAGTAACATTTCTCCACTCAGCAGAAGGTACCTGAGTCATCACAGACACAAAAGGCACAAGGACCTCTTTTGCAGACATTTCCCCTGTGTGCCGTTCAGACAGAGATTCTCTTTGCTGCCTCCACCTGAGGCTTGGGACTCCCTGGCTGGTTACCCTCCAAGCAGGCCAGGTTGTCTTCCTCCCATAGCCCCTTCCTCTCTGTTCTTTCTGCAATTAACAGCAATTTTCTAGGTGTTATTATCTTGATTGGTTTTCATCCTACTTAGGGGAAAATTCGTCCTAGGTGGCCTGTGTGGTGCCTAGTCGGCCTGGGTTTATCTTAAACCAGGCTCTAATTCCAGGGCCACTCTCTATAGTTGGTGGAAGCAGCCATGATCTATACTGAGGTCAGTGGGTCTGTCAGCCTCAGCCAGAGCTGTCACTCTGAGGATGTGTACAATATAA
>NW_003853086.1:5637-7154 GCF_000181295.1 Otolemur garnettii
TCTATTTATTTATCAATGTCTCTGTCCACAGCACAGACACATATTTATGTCTTGATCACAAAACACTATGAGTTCACAGTGATCACTAATTCCATGCCAAGATCACAGAGTTTATTCAGACAGTCCTCTTTCCTTATAGTAACTATTTTCCCTGATAGTGAGAATCTTGGCTCTAATTATCATTAATGCATCTATTTATAAATCATCCTCGCTGTTCTAAACCAGACCTTTATGTCATCATCCCCTAGTCCTCCCTTGCCGACAACTCTGCACACACAGACCCTCACACCCTGCTCTAGCTCTCATGCCCTTTCCATGACCTTCACCATCTCTGCACCCACAGTGTGGGTGTCCTCCTCACCTTGCCTGGGCTCTGGCCCCTGCACTGGGAGTCCTTACCCACATGAATGCCCTGCTCATCCACCCTCTGTGCCCCCCACACCATGTCAGCAGCAGCACCTCTCCTGTGTGGGGACACCCTCCTTCCCCACTGTAGATCCAACACTTACGAAGGGCTTCCACCTTCATCTCCTGACTGCTTCTGCCCTCACCCTGTTGGGCCCCACTGTCCCAAATCCAGGCATTGAGAGCTGCTTTCTGTTAGGAACTGTAAGAGACTTGGTGATGGAGGAATGTGCAGGCTGAGGGACCACTGTAGATTGAAGGGTGCACATGAACACTGGCTCTGCAGAGGACTCTGCTTCTGAAGGGAGTGGCTTGGGGTGAGGAGATGGGAAGCACTCATGATAACCTGAGGCACTCGGGGGACATCTAGAGTGAATATGTGTGGCAGCAACAGAGCCAGGAAGGCAGCTGATGCTTGTTAGGTGAGGAGGGAGAAAATCTTTGACCTTGGCTGGCCTGATGGAAGGAGTGGAGCAGAGCGTTCAGAGATGGGGGCAGACAGATCACTTAGCTGGACATGGCAGGTTAATGATGACACGCCGCCCTTCCTTACAAATCCTGATCCCTACCAGGTTTTTTCCTCTCTCTTCTATTTCATGGCATCTCTGGATGTTAGTAATGACATTTTATCACACTGAAGGCATCGGAGAATCCAAGAAAAGATGAAGCCTCTCTGAGGTCACTGATATCCAAAGGTACCAAATGCAAAGAGCTTGTGAACTTTCCTGTCATTTCTGGAGTTTGTGCCATCCTTGACAGACTATGTCACAGATTTAAAGGTAAAGCATGTCCTAAACCTTGAAAAGATAAAAATAACACTCTCTTCACAAGACATTAAGCATATTGTGTCTTGTAGCCCCCAGGGAGAAACATGAGCTCTACAAATGAATCTTTGCTGCCCTGGTCTGCTCTGAGACAGCTGGGCCACTGGGCCTGTGGTGAGTCCTGGGGATGAGCCAGCCCTGCAGCTGTGCCCAGCCTGCCCACCCTCTGCTGATTTGCATGTTTCCAGGGCACAGCCCTCACCCAGGAGAATTATTAGGAGGCTGGTCACACCCTCACCCTGTGCAGAATTCAGTCCCTGTCAGGACACAGCATGGACACGAGGACCC
>NW_003853086.1:7470-8634 GCF_000181295.1 Otolemur garnettii
CATTAATAGTTGGTTAGCCTGGTATCAGCAGAAACCAGGGAATTCACCTAAAATGCTGATCTATAAGGCATCCAATTTGGGAACTGGGGTCCCATCGAGGTTCAGAGGCAGTGGGTCTGGGACAGATTATTCTCTGACCATCAGTGGCCTGCAGGCTGAAGATGTTGCAGATTATTACTGTCTGCAGTATAACAGTTTCCCTCCCACAGTGTTACAAGTCATAGCATAAACCACCCCAGTGAAGCAGGTGTGTGAGGCTGGGCAGCCCCAGCTGCTCCTCCCCCTTCCTCCATTGGCTGAGGACATTTCTCAGAGGCAGCATGGTCTAAAGGCCATGGGATAGTTTTGGTAGAAGGGACCAGGAAGGCTCCTTTCTCAGCCCCAGCAGTGGAGAAATAATGATATCTCTCTTGATTTTATTAAGAAGAGAGGTTGTTACATTTAAAAAGTCTGACTTACGGTATTTAGTATTTCTCTAACAAAAGAGAAACCACTTGTGGTGCACTGAAACAAAAATTGTTTTAATCAAGGGATTTGGTGTCTAAAATACAATCCTAAAAATCCTGGGGTATGTTAGGAAGGAAGGTCTAGAAATGGGAGGATACTCTGAAACTAGAGTAAGTCTGTCCCTGAAAGTGTGGGCTGCCTGACCACATGGGCCTCAAACCTGTGGGAGGCTAGGGTGGCGGTGCTGATGCTCTCAGCTGCCTGTGCACCTCATTAGGTAATCTCCATCCTCCAGCTCCATCCACATGTCTGCCTGCAGGTTTCAATAAATATTAAATGTTCCTTTTCTTCTTTCCATATGTGATGTGAGGGCCCATCTTTCAGAAACTCTTCAGAAAACCATACAGGGAAAAGGGGCTTGGAGAAACATGCTTTTAAGTGATTGTGGTGATGTGGAGTTGACAGCTGATGGCCTGTTTGTCACTACTCTCCTTACTCTCAGTATCTGTCCACTTAGGGGATGGCCCCAGAATACATGTAGATATGCTTCCAAGTTTCAGGACCACTTCTAGGGTTATAGCCAGAAAACTTCATCAAGTCACAGAGTAAACAGAAAAAATGAGTAAATAACATTTCAAATACATAGCAATCACTTGATAAACAAAAGGAAAAAACATTTTGACAAATCTGCAAACAACAGAATCTAAGTGTTCCTGT
>NW_003853086.1:9386-10785 GCF_000181295.1 Otolemur garnettii
ATTGATTTTATTAAAATTGACAGCATAATTGATGAATGGCATCATTTTGTTAGAAAAGACGTTACTGGAAAAATTCTTAAAGTTTAGAACAGACCAGAGGACTAGATGGAGTCGTGTATTACACTGATCACTGGTTTTCATCATTGCATAACGTTATGTAGAAGAAGTGATTTGTACACAAACTTTATGGATACACTGTATATTCAACTTCACTATGATGGATTATTTGAGAGAAAAGGAGAGAGAAAACCATTTTTTGAATGTTCATGTTTATAAGAGATATTATTCTTTAATTGTCCTCTTTGTAAGGTCCTCAACTTTGGCTATTATCAGTCTTGCCCATACAGATATAAACAATACCAGTCAAACTAGACTGTGGGAGATTTAATCTTGAACAAACTTATTCCTGGGGCTCAACAGATGATTCCCAAGATGGAGGAGATGATATGGAGATGAGTCTGGGAAACACCTTGGTGAGATAACAGATAGGAAAGAGGTCTGCATAGTAAGCGGCAGTTGATTTTTACAAATTGCTTGCAAATGCAAATATATTTCCTTTTAGAATTTCTACTTTTCATTTTATGTACGGAAAAGTATATTTTATTCTGCTCATCTAAGACATTCTTATTTTCATTTCTATGTGTAAGTCTGAAATTTATGTTTTTTTATAAGTTATCTGGTCGTTTAAACATTTCATGTAATGCTGTGCTAGCAATTTGAGATTTTGGAGTATAGTATATAACCGCAGAACCACTGAACAGAATGGACACTGGGTGTGGATTCTGCATACAGTGAAGGAAGGACAAGCCACAGGAGGAAAGGAATATGATCTTTAAGACCCGGGCATTATCTGGGATGTGGTATGAGATTAAGTTGTATGTGTGAGATTGAGATGTGATAAGCCAGGGATGAATGTTATAGACTTACAGGCACTATTTTATCATAATAAGATAGCACAGGAGTAAAAACAGATAAAGAATTAATGTTGACATACTGCAACTATATGCCAAATTAATTCCATCATGATATCTATTCAGATGATTATATACAAATAAATAAAAATGCATGAAAATATTAAACAAAATCAAAAGACAAATGGAAACCAGGGGAAACTATTTTTAAATATATTATAAAAGGCTGACATCCCAATACATAAAAGTCTTCATAAAAGTTAGGGAAACAAGGGGGGCGGAGCCAAGATGGCAGACTGCAGCCAGCTTTTTACAGTAGCTCCCGTCCAGAAGGAGGCTTAAAGGAGAGAAGTTTAGCAAGTTAGCTGATGGTTTGGAGCAGAGCCAAGAGAGAAGATTGAAGAGCGCACTTCAACCTTCCTGAGGTGAGCTGCGACCCCAAAAATACAACCAAAAGGTACAAAATCTACCATCAAGTGGACAGGAGT
>NW_003853086.1:11646-12840 GCF_000181295.1 Otolemur garnettii
CTCAAGGAGTGGGGTGGGCCCAAAACTGCATGCTAGAGTCGCACACCTCACGGGTGGCGGAGGACATCCCTGCCCAAGGGTCTGGCTCTGGGCAGGCCCAGAACTGCTTGCTAGTGCTGCGGGCATCCCGTGGGCAGTGGTGGAGGAATCCTTCATTCCAGGTAGACCCAAAATAGCTTGCTAGGGACACGCACACCACACGGGTGCCAGGGGAGGAGTTCTGCACTACAGGCACCCAAGCTGGTGGGCCTAGAACTGCTTGCTAGAGCCACGCGTGCCCTGCGTGGAGGTGATGGAGGGGTCTACCACTCTGGGCAGGCCCAGAACTGTTTGCTAGAGCCACGTATGTCCCACAGACGGAAATGGGGGATTTCCCCACTCCAGGCTCTTGCACTGGGAGGGCACAGATCATCTTGCTGGTGCCACATGCATCCAACAGGTGAGGTCAAGGAGTCCTCTGCTCCCCCCCCCAGCTACTCTGGTGGGGCTGAACTAGGACTGATCTGGTTGCTTGTGTACCCTGCACTACCGCTGCCATTCCCACCCCCCCGGCTGCTCCAGGGTGCTGAACTAGTACTGATCTAGCTACTACAGTTCCCTTGTTCCACCAATTGCCTTGGAGGGGCCGAACTAGGACTAATCTGGCTGCTGCCAGTCTCCAGCCCCCTGGTCGCCCCAGCAGGCTGAACGAGGTCTAGTCCGGCCACGCACACTCCCACACAACTGCTACCGTTCCACTGCACCCTGGTTGCCCCAGCACCCGAGAACTGGGAGAAGACAACAGACACACTCTGCTTGTCGAAGAAGCCACCAACTGAACGGTTCTGATAAGGCCTCCAAACAAGGTAAACTCAGCATGGGGTGGAATCAGCGGAAAAACTCTGGCAACTCGAATAAACAGAGTAGATCAACACCACCAAGGAAAAATGGGGCAGATGCAATTGAAGACCCCTCTAAAAGCAAATGGCTGGGATGTCAGAAATCGAGTTCAGAATGTGGATAGCAAATAAGATTAACAGAATGGAAGAAAAGAAGGAATTAGGATTTCAAGAAATTATTCAAAAGATTTCTCAAGAAATTATTCAAAAGATATCTCAAGAAATTATTCAAAAGATGTCTCAAGAACTCAATGATTTCAAAGATAAAATGATCAAAGATTTTGAAACATTGAGACACGAGGTTGCAGCCCTCAAG
>NW_003853087.1:0-879 GCF_000181295.1 Otolemur garnettii
AGGAGCAGCTCTGAGGTGAAGTGGTTTAAAGAGTTAGATGTGGGAGTGTGCACACAGATAAAACATCATACAGCACCGGTGGGCACCACGATACAGATCGTCTCTGCACTCAGCCTGCCTTGTAATCTCAACCAGCCACCTGAAATGTATTTTTTGGATTTGCTACAACCCAAGATCCTCAAAAGCGAGGCTGAAAATTCAGGAGCAGTTTTCTTAAGGAGAAATACATATGATTTGAAATGTTTGCAGAAAAGTTCTTCAGAAAATAAATTTAACTCTCATTTAACAATTGTTTGGAAATTGGTTGTGGTTAGATGCAATGAAAGGAATTAAAAACCTCTGTTAAGGTTCTGTGCCCATAGCTCAGTGAGTAGGGCACCAGCCACATACACCAAGGCTGGTAGGTTCAAGCCCAGGCCGGGCCTGCTAAACAACAATGACAACTGCAACCAGAAAATAGCTGGGCGGTATGGTGGAAGCCTATAGTCCCAGCTACTAGGGAGGCTGAGGCAAGAGAATCACTTAAGCCTAGGAGGTTGAGGTTGCTCTGAGCTGTGACACCACGGCACTCTACCCAGGGTGACAGATTGAGACTCTGTCTCAATAAATAAATAAATAAATAAACCACTGCTAAGACTCAAAACCATTTTGGCCATTTCAAAATCCCGGCGTTCACTAGCAACACTTCTGTCATCCAGAGTAATGTGACCATGTCAAGTATTACTACATCACAAGGGAATGCTGAACGCTAAGCCATTTCCCTCCATCTCTATTATCTCATTTAGGGAATGTAGTTGAAATTAGTATCAGACTTTAAGTATAAAACAACCCTGTGTTAATTACTTTTTCTACTCAGACAAAAATTGAACCTTCTCCTGG
>NW_003853087.1:2245-4049 GCF_000181295.1 Otolemur garnettii
GCTCAATTTGTTTTGCAAGATAGTAGGGTAGAAGGAGAAAGGTCATGAAAAGTTTCTAATGAAACACAGAGAGTTAACCCAAGTCTTGAAGATCAATATTTAATTCCCCTCCTACTTTCCATTTAAAAAAAAGTCACCGAATTTGGGAAGTGAATAACATTGGCTTGATTTGCTCCTGAATCTGACTTATCAGGAAAATCAGCCATTGGCAGGGTCATAATTAGTATTCTAATTACAACTGTGGTGTACATCAAAATTAAAAGAAGCTCATGAACAGTTCAAGAGGATAACACATAGTTGGGGGGGGTCACCCATAGTGTGATTTTGGACATCAGGAAGCCCATGTCTACACAAAGAACATTCATATAAACTGCCAACAACAAAACAATTGTAAACTCAGTCCAACATACACATGTACATAACACTTTCCTAAACTAAAACTGTGATTCTGTACATCTGCTCCCACCTGACAATGGATGAACTAGCTTCCCACTGCAAATGCTGCTAAGCTTCTATATAGGTTAATGATTGAAACCACTGGCAATGAAAAACAAAAGGGAGAAATGTCTACCTGCAACTGGAGATATCTAGAAGACCTTAAAATGTAACAAAACAAAGTAACACTTTAGTAATTGAAGTGGCAGGAAATAAAACAAAGCAAAAAATGCACAATCCTTCTAAGTACTATAAACTAGAGAAAAGATTTGGCCTAGAGAGCTCTCCTGTGAATGACAAAGAAAAGCTTATTTGTTTATGCATTCCACAAGAGTTTCTGTATTTCATCTATAGCAGGGTGGAAGAGATGGAAGGAAGAGCTTTCCCCAAAAAGACAATTTTAGACTATAACCTGAGAATATTCATATTCCCCAAGGAACCAACAGGTCAACTGGCTAACATATCCAGTGTAAAATCCAGTGTAAAAGATTCACAGCTAAATATGGCAGCCACTGTGAGGAGTCTGATGTTCAACATCTAAAGCCCATAAATGGACCCTAAAATTGAGATCTTAAAAACAAAGCTTACCCAGCCAACAAGAATTGGTTCAGGTCCAGAAAACTCTTCCAGGACAAACATTTGATTCTAAAACCAGCCTCTTTTGGGAGCGATTCAAAATCCGCTGTTCTTCACCCAGCCTGTTTAATTCCAAAGGGGATCCACTCAATAAAACTTGCGACTGATTCATTGGAGCCATATAAATGAAAGGGGGAAGAGTAATCCATAATATTATTAATAGAGTCCAGAGATCCAAGAGCATTTCCGCTAGCTGTTCTGGTATGGTCCCACCAGTTAAGCAAATCACCATAAAAATGAGACAATTATTTTTTTTTTTGTCTCCAATCTGCAGCCATCCAGTTTATCAAGCAGTGCTGGGCATTTACTCACAGCTCTGCCACGTGTTTATGGCACAGGAAACAGGCATCATCTAAGCAGCTTTTCTATGACCACAATCCATTTTCTTTTCTTGTCTTTGAAACTTCCTGCAAAAACAAGAAGGAGGAAAGATAAGGGTCCACTGAAACAGGTTTTAAAATAAAATTACTGCTTTTCAAAAGCACCTAAGTAAACAACAATAGGCACTTCCCAAACTCTTCAGTTGAAAAACTGGATTTGAGAATCAGAATGAGTAGGCTAATAAGTCCTCTTATTTTTAAGTTTTATTTGGATTTTATTCTGTAGCTATGCTACTTACTAAAAACTGCTTTGACTAATAAAACATTTCCTCCTTTCTTTTCTTCTCAGCACCCTCCTTTCCTTCCTTCTTCACTGGCATCCTGCCTTCTCTCTCTCCATCCTTCCTCTCTCT
>NW_003853087.1:4563-12785 GCF_000181295.1 Otolemur garnettii
AAAATGAAAGAAATCCCCATTACCTGAGGTGTCAAATACATTTTTTGCTTACCTTCAGTGTGGGAAAACATGTTCCATCCCTCTCAAAAAAATTATTTTTAAAGAAATAATGTTCACTGCAGATCTCAGAGAGAAGCCTTGCTGAATTAGATCAAATGGGAAAATAATGCCTCAGGACACCATCAGGAATAGTTTGGTTCAGAGAATTCATAATTAGGTAGGGGACCTTTCACCTCTAAGTCTCTGGTTCTGTTCTGACTTGGAATGGGAAATGGAGAAAGTCATTTAGACTGGCTGGGCTGGGGAGTGGCCTCAGTGAAGGCGGCTAAAAGGCAGATGCCACTAACACAAACACTGGAAGGCTCTGATGGAACAAGACGGCCACGGAACCTCCCTGCATGTCATCATCTGCCTGGGTTCAGCTCAGCACTAGGACTTTGTCCTCAGAAGGAACCTACCCTGATGAATGAGTGCTTAGGGGAGCCACAACAAGCAGCAGTTGCTTTGGAAACTGAAGGGACAATCAGCTTTCAGTAGGGAACCAACTCAGAGAAAACCAGAACAATGCCCCCCCTTTCCATGGATTGCAGCACATTCAGAGAAATCAAGTCTTCCCTTACAACAGAGTTCCCCTAAGACCTTCTTTCATCCCACTGTCAGGGCACAACTTTGCAGGCTTTAAAACTAAAATAAAACAAATTTCAAAAAGTCACAATAAGAAAATCCGCAAGCATTTGGATCTTTGTGAATGGTCAACCCACTTATTTACTTTAATAGCATTTATAGCACATCTGTTATGTGCGCTGTGCTGTCTTAGACATATGGTGGCAGGTGGTGCTGACAGACGACTGTGCTATGCTAGAGAGTGCCTGTTCTGGAGACAGATCCACCTGGGTTGTATCTCCTCTCATGTCACTTGCTGGCTCTGTAATGACGGACAAGGGTACTCAAGTTCTCTGAGCTTCATTTTTCTCTCTTGCGAAGTAGAATAATACTAATTCCTACTGAACAGGGCAGTGGCATGGCTCAGGAAGGAGACACATGTAACATGCAGCCAGAACTTGGAAAGCACTCACTAAACTGGAAGCCATGGGTTTATCTTAAGATAGTCAATAAGGGAGTGACAACATGGTCCTGGTCCTTGAGAGAGTTTGGTTAAAAAAGACAAAGGAATAAACAAAGAGTGAAGCTCTGTGTCCTCTGCAGAGAAAGCAGGCAAGGTACAGGAGTGTGCAAGGTGCTCTGGGATCTCTAAGGTGGCACATGATAAGGATGGTTTTGGTGGTGGAAGGGCTGGTCCGCTTTGCACACCCAGTGAGACTCGTTCTAGTCATGAGCCTCAGCCAAAGCAATTCTTAGCAAAAAAGGGCTTAACCTGTCCAAATATATTCAGCTCCACTATCGGTCATGTCGGAGTGCACAAAAAAGCCATGGACACTTTTTTCCTGATGGTACAACATCAAGAAGGCTCTGAGAGTGACCTCTAGTGTCGGTCCATGTGGGGTTTAGGTCCTAATCCTTACCAGTTATATAACTGGGGAGCAATTAACAATGGTAATATATCCTACTTACTAGGTCTATTTTGAGGACTACAGGAGATACTCCTGGTCAAGCAGTCAGGGCTGGCTAGCACGTACTATTCTTTAAAACTGTGCCAAATGCTCTTCGAGTAGACTCTGGCATCTGCTTTGTTTTTAATGATTCTATGGTAGGACAGTTTCATCTCAGTTTAAATTTATTGTAAAATAGACATTTCTTTCATGGAAACTACTAAGGGGCACTCAGGACAGACTGTGACCTGATGGGTAGCCTACCTCAATTGTACAGAATCACGTAAAGTGTCATAATAGACTCTGAACCAATGTTATCCAAGGGCATAGCTTCATCAGCCAAAATGAGTAGATTAATAAATAGGAAAATACATGTATAGCCACAAATAGTGTATGCAATATTTATATTTCAGAAAGCTTGTAATGCCTTATCTTGTGTTCAAAACTTAGGCAGAGAATAACTAAATAACTTGCCTAAGGAACATCTCCAGGGAGGAGCAGAACCATAATTTGAATCTAGGTAATGTAACTACAAAATTCGCTTTCTGAATACAATCCTTCCTCTCATTACAGAAATATTTGATTAGCATGTGCTACGTGTCAGGCACCAGAGATAGAAAGGCAAACTGATTCAAGAAGCAAAGAATCTAACTGAAAAAGACAAAGGAATATGTAATTAATTCAGTGCAACTTACTTTTAGAAAGCTGTAATACAGAGGAATGGGTATGCCTCTCATCCTGGCAGCATTAAAGAATGTGTCCTTACTAGGCTGTGATTGTAGCTCACACCTATAATCCCAGAGCTTTTCCAGGCCAAGACAGGGAGATCACTTGCAAGACCAGCATGGGCAGCATATCAAGACCCCATCTCTACAAAATAATTTTAAAATTAGTCTGTCATAATGACCTGCATAGTCTGTCATAATGACCCATAATGTGCCTGCAGCCCCAGCTACCCTGGAGGCTGTGGTGAGAGATCAGTGAAGTCCAGGAGTTTGAGGCTGCCATGAGCTGTGATTGTGCCACTGCACTCCAGCTTGGTGACAGAGGAGGACAATACTTCTAAAAACAATACAAGTGTCTTAACACAATAACTAAGAAAATGCCATGAAGGCTATGTTAACCAGTTTGATGAAAATATTTCAAATTGTATATGAAGCCAGCACATTGTACCCTATGATTGCATTAATGTACACAGCTATGATTTAATTAAAAAATATTTAGAAGATAAAAAGAAGGCTTCCTGGACGAGGTATCATGTAAATGCTGAGAAGAAATTAGCCAATCGAGGAAGGTATATGTGTTAGAGAATGTTTTAGTTCACCAGTGGACAGGAACAAGACCATCCAGGATCTCTGAGTGAAACAGTATCTAAGGCTATTTTCAAATTATTACTGGTAAGATCACCCAGTCCATCCTCACTTCATCCGTCTCTCTAACCACCAAATTCAAACAAGTTATGGTCCCCGTAGAGTATACGTCATATAGATTACCCTCTTTCTGCCAGTTCTTTGCAAAAAGGAGGATATGTTTGATTTTTCCAAAGGTCTGGCCACCCATAGAGAGGGTGTGAGAGACAAATGAGTGCCACTCAAGTACAACTTAATTTTCAGAGAGCTGGGCAGTGATTTTACCAATTCCATGCAGTCAGTGGGAAAACCCTAGGAAGAAATTAGTCCAACTCAGTAGAAACCATTCTTTATCCATGTAAGTCAACCCTGCCTCCCCTCCCTGCATAGGGCTTCTAGGAACTGAAATACTCATATGCCACCTCCTTAAATTTTGCCAAGTTCTTAAGTCACCTGTATTATTACTTATGTTTTATTATAAGAGATTTGGTTTTTGGAATATTTATTTTAAAAGGGAAAGCCAATATTATTTGGCATAATGGAGATTAACTTTAAAATTACCAGGTTAATAGTGAACACTTCACATTCATAATATTAAATCATAGAGAAGAACTATAGACACATACACACATGTTCTTATCTATTCTTCAAAATAACCCTGTAAGTGTTACCATTACTTTATTATCATTTCCACTTAGAGATAAGTAAATGGAAGTACAAAGATGTTAGTGTTTCAAACATTTTATTTTCACTAAACGAAATACTATCAAATCCAGAGGTCAACTTCTTCATTAAAAGACCAGAAACAGTTAAAGGCTGATTGGTAAATATTTAACAACAGTTCTCTGAAAGCAAAAACAAACAACAACAAAAAAACTCTCATTTGAAGTGTTTTCTGATTTCCATGTTATAAATACTTCCACCATGACCAATTTCAAGCTTCCAATGTGCCCATTAACTGATTCTAGCAGTTACTAAAAATGTAACAATCATCTCTATTACAGCCCAGTCAAGAGAGTCAATTTCTAGTACATCATGGAGGAGGGCTCTAATATCAATATGTGCACAAATCTCCTGGAAATCTTGTTAAAATGCAGATTATGGTTCACTTAATCTAATGTGAGACTTGAGATTCTTCATTTCTTATAATCTCTCCTTCAGTGTGGGTGATGTTGATTTCAGGACCATACTCTGAGAAGCAAGTAGGGGGAAATAAGAGTAGTTCCGAACTCAGACCTCCTTGACGTGACCTGGAGGACTCAATGGTGTGACTGGGAGAGCCACTTCCTCTTCAGTGTCATTTCATGCCATGCCATGGACGACTTATCATTCCTGTACACTCAGGAGTAAACACACATACTAGATTTTTGTATAATGTGTTAATACGCTCACCTCCCCCATATCTATTTCATGTGCAACAGTGGGATTTTTTCCCAGATAACTGTTGTATTGTTAACATACTACGACTGAGTGTTGAGATGTGGTCTTCAAGGTGATCCTGTCAGTTATTTTAAAAAATGGGATTCTACTGTGACGCTTATAGCTAAACCCTTTTCATGCTTGCAACTCTGCCATGGGAAGAGCTAATGTTGTGCTCTTAAAACATCAGAGAATAACTTTGTAGAAATTTTTGATATGCAACCAAATGTTACAGCAGTGTTATCAGAATTAATAAATATTGTGAGTAGTAACTGTATACACAAACTGCTTAACTTTATGCAAGGAAGAAGAAATTGAGCATAGTTGTACATCTGGGATAAAAAAATCAATTTATTTTTACATTTTCCAACCACAGTATGTACATCTGGCCAAGTAATCCACTTTATTATAATGCTCTTGCATTGACTTACACCCAGATAGTAAGATGAAGAGATTTTGCAATCTTGTTGGAAATCTCGTGTATAAGAAAGTCTTTAGAATCCCCCCTCATAAGAAGATACTTTTTCCTAGGTAAAATTCTTATAATTTGTCTTGTCACATTTACAGATACTTCTAATCACTTCTAATCAGCCTAGACCCCACTCTGCTGATTCTAACATTATTTTAAGGTGAACTCACTCAATTCTTTATGTAAGTTGTTATGCAAAAACACATTATACTGTCCATTTTGTAAATAACATGGCCTAAAGTTCAAAATGATGAGCCACATGTTGATAGGTAAAGTCTAAAACAAAAACAGACTTTCACAGACACTTTAGGACTCAAGCTAGCAGGTTATTGTGGTTGACAGGAAGTTGTGCTTCTATTATCCACTGGGTTTAGTGGCTACAATATTTCATGAAAGCAAAAATGACACACAGGACCAGTGAGTTTCTATTAAAAGCATTTCTGACCTTGAATTTAGAGCCATTAGCAGCCTGCTTCAAAATAAGTAAATGCATATTGAATTCAAAGAGGTATTTCAGGAACACAGGAGACTGATTCAGTGTGTGGGCCAACCTTAGGTGGCTGGAGCCTCACAAGTAGGGACAGTCCTTGGATTATAGAGAAGCACAATATCTGCATGCATTCAAATATACATAACACAAGAAGATCAGTTTTCCTAGAAGCTTTAGAATCCCCTGACAAGATTCTCCTGGCAGAAAAAAATTCTGAAATATTTTATGTACACATACATACATACACAAATTTACTGATTTGTCTATTCCCTCCTTGAGCCACAACCCTTGGGGTTCATCTTTCTTTGTCATTGTCCCATACACTTATCCAGAAATCAATCTGTCCAAAAGCACATTGTCTGCCTGTTTTATCATCCTCATGATTCCTGTTGAACATACTTTCTGCTCTATTATCAACATGCTGTTCTTTTCTACCTGAAGCTTTCATTTTCTTTAAATTCTACAATTTCTGGTTACCTTGACAAAAATCACTTCACAAATACCTTCTCCTCCTCCTTCTCCAAGATAGAGTCAGAAATTTGTTCTTCACATAGAAGTTTTCTATCTGTTATAGATATTTCAGAAAATGGTGACTAAGCCTCTGACAAAGATAAGAAAATCAAAATAAGACCCCTTCTCTAATTTTTCAGACCCAGACCTAAAAAAAACTTTCTTGGAATGATAAGTTTAGTTAAAATGTTAATGATGAATCTATTCTGTTGGGCTTTTTTTTTAAAGTTAAAACTGTACTGAAATAGTCCCCAAAAGATGAATGTAAGTCCTGCATCTCTTTTGCTATTGCAGACAAAGTGGTGTCAGAAAGTCATTTCTCAAGACTTCATCTGAACCCCTCTGCTTTATTTAACAGCCATATCTTTGGTTGTCTTTAAATTCCTTTTTATTTTTAGACAGAGTCTCATTCTGCTGCACAGGCTAGAGTGTTGGGGCATCAGTCTAGCCCACAACAACCTCAGACCCCAGGTTCAAGTGATCCTCCTGCCTCAGCCATCCAAGTAGCTGGGACTACAGGCACCGGCCACAATGCCTGGCTAATTCACCCTTGCCGTACTCTTGCCCAGGCTGGTCTCGAACTGAACTCCTGAGCTCAAGGGATCCTCCCATCTCAGCATTGGCCTCCCAAAGTGCTAGGATTACAGGCATGAGCCATCTCACCAGGCCTTAATTAATAGCTGAAGATCTAGTAAATGAAAACAATTTATGCTGGCCCTTTAAATCACAGCATCCATCAGAATCAATCTTACCTTTATCAACCTTGAAACACCAGCTGAACTGTTGGGAGGAACAGGAGATAGGTGTTCAGGGCACTGATGCTGCAGTAAGACAGTAGGTGAATCACAGCTCTACTATTCATAAAATGAGTGAACTGGGCAAATTTATCTCACTTGTGGCAGATAAGGAAACTGATGCTATGTTTAAGTATGAACTTCCTTGAAGGATTGAGGAAAAAATTAAATAAGATAAACTCTTTGTCAACACAGCAATAATAGTTACTATTTGGAGAGTGTTCCTAGTACTTAACAAAAAATATTGATTACTTTTTTAAAAATATTGTATTTCAATACCTTGCTATATACATCCATGAGGAAAATTCCAATGTTCTATGTAGATGGGTATTAAGTAAAATTATAACTCCTACTTTTAAAAAAATGGCATATAAATGCCACTGATAGATATAGTATGTGTAAAAACGCAGTTTATGAACAACTCTCTCCACCCACAGCTAACATACAAAAGTAAAGTAATGACTTCACATGTTTATGAGGCTTCTGAAGGGCTGTGTTTTTACTCTCCGGAGTCAGCCATTTCTCTCCTTTCCATGGACAGGGCACAGCACCGTCTGTTAAACAAGATAGCATGAGGAAAGAAAACAAGAAAAGGAGAATAAAGACTTTAAAAGTTTTAAATTATAATTTAAAATAATATTGAAAAAGACTTGGTACTGTCCACCACTATTTTCTGCTGAGAGGGCAAAGTACAAGAAATTATATTCCATTCCACAATCATTTACCTTCTTGTGACAATATTGCAACTAGACAGTCCCTACTAATTCTAAGATGAGACCAAGGTGATATCTACACACTACTAAGACGGGACCTCAGAAAAGATCGTGATCATTAGAGATCAGATCCAGGTTGTTTCTTCTGCTAAAAATATTCAATGAAGTTTTTCAGTTTATTCCAGAGAACTTTAGCACTATTGATGATACTTAGAAATTAAAAGCTTTCTCTTCTCACTTAAGAAATGTATAAATGATTCAAATCATTGATATCATATGACCAGGCCTGTTATACTAAAGTCTGTTATACTAAAATTGAAATGTATTCTAATGTAAGTTGTCAAGATTCTGCTGGATTGTATGTACTATATAGTAACTATGTTTACAAGTACAGCTTTCTATCATTCTTCTATGTTTCAAAAACTTCAACCACTGATTCTGTTAACCTGAATTATGGACACAGATATTGGATGTGTCCATAGAAATATAACAAGCATTCATTTGACAAAAATAATATTGAGTTACAACCCAGAATGTATAGCTCCAGAAAGTTAGGGAAATTATACAGATTCTAAAAGGCTATACTATCTTTAGCTTATACTAAGCTACTATATTTTAGTGAAACTCAAAGGCAAAACCAAAAAAGTATATTTTCCTACTCTGATCAAAGCAAATATGAATAATTTTTTTTCCATTTTTCTAAGCATCCCCATTTTGAAGATGGGAATTGTTATACATGAAGTTAAATTCTGTTTGCCAAGCTCAAACAGCAATAGACTAATAAAGAATGAAATATGTGGCTCAGCACCTATAGCTCAACCGGCTAAGGCGCCAACCACATACATCTAAGGTGGCGGGTTCGAATCCCCAGCCTGGACCCGCCAAACAACAATGACGGCTGCAACCAAAAAATAGCCGGGCGTTGTGG
>NW_003853088.1:0-4928 GCF_000181295.1 Otolemur garnettii
CCACCAAGACAAAAGTGGCAGATCCCCCCAGGCCCTGCTCGGCTGAGCTGGCTGGGGTGCCACTCTTCCGGTATCAACACCCCCATCTCTAAAAAATAGCCGGGCATTGTGGTGGACGTCTGTAGTCCCAGCTACTCAGGAGGCTGAGGAGGCAAGAGAATCGCTTGAGCCCAAGAGTTTGAGGCTGCTGCGAGCTATGAAGCCACCAGCGTTCTACCAAGGGTGACAAAGTCAGACTCTGGACAAAAAAAAAGCAAAAGTGAGTGGAAACTTAAAATAAAACTGGAATGGCACAGGCAGTGTGGATAGATAGCAAAAGTAATCTACACAAGTTTCAGATTTTATTTAGGAAGAACAAAGAAAATGTTTAGAGCACTTCCAAAGAGAGTTGGAAATGGGTCCCTCTCAGGGAGGGGAAAAGGCGAGAAAGACAAAGAGGCCTTTCTCCATTTGAAATTGGCTGCACATCTTTCATTGGCTTCTCTGCACTGCCAGGCAGTATCACTGTTTTCTATTGGTCATTGATGGTCTCTTTCCATTGGTCATTGGTTACCTAGGTGACTCATAGCCACATTCTTATGGGCCCTCCAGACTTCCTGGTTCAGCAGGCTGGTTTTCGCCTACCTGCCCCATGGAACCCCTTTCTTACTGGCCCTTCTCAAGAGGGAAAACTACTTCCAATGCTTTCTGATTGTGAATGGCATTTATTTCAAAATATTTTTTATGTCAAGTAGTCATATTTGGGGGTAAAATTTCCTTAGGTCTTTCAGTCCCCCTTATGAAACTTCCCTGGGAGTTCCACATACTAAAAGTGGAGTCAGTTGGGCAACACCTGTGGCTCAAGGAGTAGGGCGCCAGCCCCTATACCAGGGGTGGCAGGTTTGAGCCCAGCCCTCGCCAAAACTGCAAAAAAAAAAAAGAAACAAAACAAACAAACAAAAAAACTGAGTCAGTAGCTGTGGAAAGAAGAGATTGGGTTAGTGATTCGGTAACAAAAGAGATTTTAAGACAGAAAAGAACATAAATTAGAAAGAGAGTAAATAGGTAGAAAAGAACAGATGTGAGTAAATTTTTTATATCTTATTAAACTAGTCTCTTATTCTTGGAAATAAGTCTTTGTTAATCTGATGGAGAATCTATTTATTTTGCCTTTTTTTTTTTTTTTTTTGAGACAGTCTCACTCTGGTGCCCTGACTAGAGTGCCTTGGCATTATGGGTCCCAGTGATACCGGAAAAGTGGCACCCCAGCCAGTTCAGTCCAGCAGGGCCTGGGGGACCTGCCACTTCTGTCTTGGTGGCAGCAGCCGGCAAAAAACCGGGGCAAGCGGGGGAGCTTTCTTCCCCCAGAGGCTCCAGTAGAGCGGCACTGGAGGACCTGTCAATCAAGGGAAAACTGGTGCCCATCCCTGATTGGTCCATTTTCAATCCTGCTCCTGATTGGTCCTGTGCCAGTTTGTCTTTTAAGAAGTGTAGATCACCGGCTGTATTTGCTTGGAGTGGCAAGCTTTTTCATTAATAATCATATAAGCTCCTCTCTGTTGGGCTGTTATGGCATCCAGGCTTCTAACTGTAGTGTTCTCAGTGCTTGTATGGTGGACATCAAACTTTTGTTCCATTACCATGGAGAGATTAAAAACTGTCTTCTTAAAGACTGCCCTTCTTTAAAATGGCAAGCAAAAAGTATTGAGTATCAAAACAACTTAGAATTATAATACATGTATTATATTTAGTATAATTGTTTGGTAGTATTTCATCAGCAGAAAGTGTTTAAGTCTGTAATTTGACTGGCATTTAAAGCGTACTTGGTAATAGAAAGATGTCAGATAAGCCTGTAACATTTGGAATATTTACATGGGTACTACTTGTATTTACTACATATAATAAAAAGACTAGTGTAATTTACATATAAGGTTAGGTGGGAACCTGTGACCTCCAAGTCTGGTATTTGCTGTGTCTCTTTCACTATTACTACTGCTGCCTCTAATAGTAATAATGTAATAATAATGAAAGCAACAAACAGGACCATTTATTGAATTCTCACTGTGTGCCAGATGCATTGGTTAAAGTAAGGAAGAGAGATGACAATCGAAGTAAATGTAATGGTATGATATTTAGTCCATCCAAAGTCTAGTTTTACTTTTCATTTCTGGCATTGAAAATTAGTCGGAGTCTCACTCTGTTGCCCCAGGCTAGAGTGCCTTGGCATCAGCTTAGCTTACCTCAAACTTCTGGGTTCAAAAGATCCTCCTGCCTCAGCCTCCTGAGTAGCTGGGACTACAGGCACCCACAACAATAAGCGACTATTATTTTTCTATTTTTAGTAGAGACAGGGTATCTTTCTGGCTCAGGCTGGTCTCAAACCTCTGAGCTCAAGCAATCCACCTGCCTTGGCCTCCCAGAGGGCTAGGATTACAGGCATGAGCCACAACTCTGGCCTAGAAAGAACTTATTATGTTGAAACACTGAATATATACCATTGCTAGCACTATTATAGGATTCATGGTGAATACAAAAGAATGTACCTTCATGTAATAGTTAAGAATATATACTCTGGAGTCAGAAGCTTGGCTCCAATCCTATTTCTACCACTTACATAGCTGTGTGACCTTAAAAAATTTAGTTAACCTCTCTGTGCTTCAAGTTTCTTATCTGTAAGTTGGGAGATAATAATGATGACTATCTAAAAGTAAGGATTAAATAATATATGTGAAACATTTAGTATACATAGTATCTAGCACATAGTAAGTTTTAAATGTTAATTTATTATTTATAAATTAATGAAGTAGTTACAGCAATTAAGATTTACACACATGAAAAAGACTGCAAATACATCACTATACTGGACTGTTTAATGTGTCTACTGAAACAAGATGCTACAGCATCATGACCTCAACAAAGAATTGTTAAATGAATGAATGAAAAAATAAACCATCCACAGTGTAATCTGGTGCTGACCACTTCTAGAGCCCCATGTTCATTTCTGAGCATCATGCCGAAAGAGAAACAAGCTATAGTGTCACTAGAAACAGACTGCTAGGATGCTCCAAATTCTGGAAACTGTCTACTAAGAAGGATTGAAGAAGAGGAGAATGTTAATTCTAGAAAAGGGAATACTTGGGCCGAGGGAAACATGAGTGCTGCCATCAAACATTGGAAGGCTGTCATGTGGAAAAAAAGGGGACCTTTGCCTGATGCAGCTCTAGAGAGCAGACCTTGAGCCAAGGGGATAAAATTTGTAAGCAGGTGATTTCAGCTGAACATAGAGAAGCTTTTACTTAGAGTCGCCAGGCAAATGAGGAAGTACTAAGTTTCCCATTAGGGGAGGTGCTGGTTCACTGAAAAATTATTTAACAAGGACATTGTCAAAGGGATTTTGGCATGGAGCTGGGGGTTATTCTAGATGACCTTTGGGGTTCTGTATAGGAAGTTCTTAAAATGGTAACTTAAGGGCCAAAATGTTCTCAAAATGAACACCCTACGATCTCGCTCTGAACAAACCACTCCAGTGCTTTTGTACATAAAATTTCCAACATAGTCACTCTTCAGACTGGGTATTCAAGTTCCATGTTCCAATGTAATTGTTTCTAGAAGAAGTATGGCATTAAGCCACTCATCCATTATCACCAGCTTCTGTTACAGTGCCTGGTATATAAAGAATTTTTTACCAAATATATCATCTTAGTTATTTTCTTAAATTTGTATTCTGTGGCTCTCCTTTATGGCCAGAGTGTGATACCTACCATTCACAATTTAGATTGTACACATGTATGAGATTAAATTTAGTGGCCTTAAAAGGGCCTTAAAGAGATAGACCATTGGACAGATAAGTTTGGAAAAGGGGGAGGGGTCACAGGATTTGCCATTTCAGCCCACAATCTTCATGACACACAGTGCAAGCTATGCACAGATACCAGGTCTCTTTGAAGGCGCTATTTTTTGAAGTTAGGTAGAAAGCTAGCCTTTCCTCCTCTCCGATGAAGTCCAATAGGAGAGGCACAGTGCTTAGATGTGCTATTTACCTCTTGGAATTAATACAATAGGACATCTGGATTGTTGCATTCCATCTATTTATTAGGCAAATTGAAAATGGTGAACTTGTAGTGGAGCCATCACATGATGAAGATTTTTGTTGGTTCAGATAGGTATTTATGTGACTCTTTATTGAAGGCCCTCATAACAGAGACATCCAATATTTAATTAAATATATGATAAAATAAAAATGCTCAATGGAGCCAATTACAAGCCAAGTTAAGAAGAAAATAACAGGGGAAGCCTTTAGGCGTTATTCCTCTGACGGAAAATTATGACTTTTTTTCTTGTCAAAACAGTCATTGAATGGGTATTGGACTACAATTAAGGAATTCAATTAGTGGACTATATACAGTTCTGGTTAGTTACATTCAGGCCTTGATCTTGATTGTAGAGCCTCTACTACAATCTAAAACTGTAGAACTATGAGTACCTATCTTTCAGATAATTAGAATGTCAATTTTAACTCTAGGGCTCTCTGAGCTTCAGGAATTCCAGGGCAGAGACTTTCCAACAGTCAGAGGACAGACCTCCTTCACGGTAAGGTTGGATAAAGAAATTGGGGAAGAGTTTCCTTTTCATTATGGTATAAATATTGCTTGCCTTTCCTAAATATTTTATTGCATGAAACTGATAATTTATTATTTAATTTTCTTTATAATTCTTCTTTTCATATTATAGGCTTTTAACTAAGCTTGACATTTAGCTTTTTCTTGGGAAGACCCAAGTCTTTTTTCTCTAGGGATCATTCCAGGTAAGTCAACTGTGCAGAATAATTACTTAATTTGATTTTGTTCTAACTATTCTAATTAACTCATCTGTAATGAACTTCCACTCTCTCTGATGTCTAGCGATGATGTAAAAATTTGTAAATTTTGTCTGCACATATACATGGAAGA